>NC_134456.1:48731044-49037768 GCF_047948215.1 Lycorma delicatula | reverse complement strand
TGATGAGTACCTGTTATGATCATTTCTGTGCAAAAATGTTCTGCAGTTCCATTATCCTTACCATTGGTTATTATAAGGAAGCAGATCACTCTTTTTAGAGCCTGTTTCTCTGGAAATATAGGCTGATCCTAGATTTGAGTATATGTTCACGTTCTAGCTGGCACAGATAGTGGATGAGCTCTTTTTAGAAGGCTTCAGCAATCTTTGAGCTTGCATCCTATATCGCCTTTGCCATTGTATGCATGAAATTTCATTCTGTAGCTCAACAAGTCTGTGAAAACATTTTATTCCTAAATGTGAATCTTTCAATAGTTTATAAAGTAAGTTTTCAAACCAAATGTGATATTTTTGGGTTTGATTCCTGCAGATCTGGTTGTCTAATGTTCACTTCTTCTGGGTTATGTATTGTCTTTTGTAAAAAAAAACAACTCATTTCACAAATTTGTATTTATTTATTTGTAACAGTTTCCTTCTCAATTTCATTCATTTTTTAATGTGTTTTGATGGAGTGGCCTTTAAAGTTATCATGTAATACATAATCGATGATTTACTTCTAAATTGATCCTACATTTTGATGGTAGATTTCTTAGATTTAGTTCATCTCTAAGATTCCATCTATGGGGTCATTGTCAAAAACTCCTGTCATTAAAATCTTTCTCCTTTTTATCATGAAAGTTGTTACTTTTGATTTGTTAGTCCAATTCCTCTTGTGGTCCATCAAGGCTGCTGCTGCCTCACTTGCTCTTGGATTTACGATTTTTCCCTGTATTTAAGGATAGCATTTTCTTTATTTTCAATAACTTATCGATGGATTTCTTTGCCTGCCTAACAAAAGGGCTCGCGTCAAAGCTGTGATCCAATTCCTTGTGATTCTTGATTTTATAGGCTACTGCAGGGTTTCCTTCAAGCATTATGAACTTAAATTCTTCTGCAACATCAGAAAAGCTGTCGGCCATCGTCCAAGAAGATTTTTCTGATTTCAGAGGTACATCTCTACTTGATTTTTCCTTAAGTCTCTTTCAAAGTGGCTCCATTATTTCATCTATCAGTGGTTCATCTTTCTGTTGCATGTAGCATAATAAATCACATACCATGTTGTGTCAGAGGTTGAGTCTGTCTCCCATTGTTTGCTGCATTCTCCAAATTGTAGTCCAGAGTCATAGATAAGTTTTCTGTATTTCATTAAGTTATAGATAACATTTTTCAAGCAATGTACATAACAGCTGTTTTTCTGCTCTCGACACATTGTCATATAATTATTTACTTTCATGCAAGAAATCATTTATTTTTTAATAACAAACATATTTGCTTAATTTTGTTAATGCAAATAATGTTTTTTTAAACGCTTAGGCATTACTATATTGGGACAGCCATAAGTTATAAACATAGTTCCAGAAACTCATATATTCTTCCTGCCTTTTGATAGTTTTCTCATAAAAATTGTTGTGACTTTTTATTTCTTTTCATTATTAAATATATTTTTTTGACAAATCATTCATCCATGATAAGATTACTCTTCTGGGGTATGTATGATTTCATGAAATAAGTTAGCTAAGTATCCATCATTTTTATTTTATTTCACTTAATATGGAGAGAAAATATATCTAGTTAAAATATCATGACTAAATATAAAATAATAGTATTAAAATTATAAGTTCTGTGCAATATGATGGGTGATTTTATTATTTTTTTTCTTAACTGCAATTTAGGATGTTTTCCTCCTGCTTTTATGGACTTTGGTTAAAATGGCTTGCTTAAAAATGAAATTCCTACTTCTGCCTTTTGATTTTGCTTTTGTTAGGATCCTAATAATTGTATGTTTTAGATCATTGCTTCCTTGCATGCAAAAAATTATCTAATTTGTTTTAGTGATTATTTCAATTTATATATTAATCCGTAATCAGTAGGTAGGTAAAAAAATTTACATTACCTTGAGAAGAATAGTCATATTACCTTTTACCATCGATAGATGTGTTGGGTAGACATATATCTTTTTACGGTGGATTGTTGATTAAAAACATACTAATAATTTATTTAATTTTGACATTAGTCTGTCTATAAATAGCAGTTGAAAGAGTTAGGAAATCATCATTTAGCCGATCAGTTTTTGTATATTTGTTACAACCCCTCTAATACAGGCTTTATTTATCTACATTAGTTAATTTTAATTTATAAAACACAGCATAAAAGCTAAATTATTACAGAAAAAAGCATTCAACTATCAATATTATTTTTCGACTTTAATGATTTAAAATATTTTGTCAATTTTATTGAGTTTTTGATAGTGATAACTTCACTTTTAAATTATAAAATTCTCTGTAGGCCATTTGTAGCTATTAAAAAGTTACACTGAACTAGTAGTAAATTTATGCATGTTCTTTAAAACGTTGAGTATTCTCATAGAGTGGTATGAAAAAATATTTTCTAATTTATAAAGAGTAATGAAGTTTTTTATCGTGACTTTTTTGCGTCTGTCGGTAATTTAGAGATTGTGATAATGAATTACATACATATTCATTGGATCATCCATTTCAAAGGAAATATGTTAAACTGTGAAGTAATTTTCTTTAAAGAAAGTAAAACATATGAATTTGTAATGAAAGAAATTTTCTTAACATAAAAACTAAATTATTTGATTTCTTTTATACGGTTGATAATTTTGACAATAGTATTATAAGAAAATTTTTACTGTAAAATATTTTTTATCTTGTGAGCTAGATTAATCTGACCAGTAAGTAAATTTACATGTATTAAATTTTTTTACTTAAAATTATCATGGAATAAATTTTTATTCCAGAAATTTACCCTAAAATTTTGTTCTTTATGTTTCATTTAATAAATTTTACTTTATTAAATTATGTAAAGTTGTTTTAAATAATAAATTGTATATTATTTTATTGTTAATGCATTTGTGTTTTATAAATACTAATTGATGAATAACGATATGATAGATTACAATCACTAATTGCCTCATTAAAATTTAATATCTGATTAACTTCTGTAGCTCATTTTCATATAGTATTTGTTACTTTTTAAACATGTTATTTATAAAAACACAAAATGACATTTCTGTTTGTGAACAATGGTACACTAATTTGCTTATTTCTTACATATCTTCGTTTTTTTTAGGACATCTCTATTTTACTTCTACCTAAACTCATCAGTGAATAAATGATTGATATCATTACCAAGTATTCGTTATGATAATGCAGTGCTCGGTTTCAAATTTATACTGAAGAATATCAGAGTATTTTGACTGATGGTGCTAGTGATTTTGGAGTGATAAGTTAGTGTTTGAAAAAACCTATTTGCTAGCTTTTGATTTTATTTATTTTCAGGGCTCGTATGTAATTATATATAAAATATAATTGTGTACAAACACTTTTCATAAATTAGTCAGAAAGATTTTTGTTAATGTAACATTAATTACAGAGACATGACGAATTGGGACCAGTAAGGTTTTTTTTACATAGAGAACTGTTATAGATATGCCATCATACATTTTCATGGTAAATAAGTAGTATTTTAGTGGTATTACTCAAAATAAACTGGCCAACATCGGACTTGGCCAGGTTATTACACCGATCAAGTAAAGATCTTAACTTACCCTTGCATTCACAATGAGAATGAAATTGATGTTGTCACGTGATCATTAGGGTTTCATATGAATAAATTATGAGTTTATTTAGCATTCTTGGCCGACTAGGCTGTCTTTACTTTAAGATCATTATGTTATGAAAACTTTTGTACTAAAATTGTTTACCATTCAACAATTTATGGATAATGGATAGCTTTAATATGGAAATGTGAGTAATTTAAAAATTGTTCTTTAATTTTCATTTATATAATTGTATTAAATCAAATGTTCTAATTTGAAATATATTTAAAAATACTTTCCTAATTTAATATTTTATTTTTCTTAATATGGTAATACAAAATATTTTCTTTAGATGTATTATTTATTTATATAATTATTTTTGTTTTTTATTTAAAGTTCTACTTTGGTTGAAATACTGAATGTTTTATATCTCTTTCAATAAAATTCCACTTGCAGTCTAAAAGCAATGGTGTAAAAGATCAATAAGATGAAGCTAGTATGGAATTCTATATGGACAGCATACTTTTTAAGCCTGGAAGGATATTAAAAATGAAATAATACCTTACTTTAAAAGCCAGTTTCAATAACCATATGACAAAGTTTATGAATTATTGGAAGGAAGAATAGAACTGGTATAATTAAATCAGAAAACTGGAATAAATTTGCTGTCATAACATTTCCTTGTTTTTACTTTTCTAGAATATCAAGCAAAGTAAATGTTGAAGATGTGTCATGTAAATAAGAGGAAGAAATGGAAACTGGTATTAAAGAAGAGGGTGGGGATTAAGGTAACAACAAATAATTACTGTGTCCAAATCTGAATTTAAAAAGTACTATACATTACTTTTAGACTGAACATAATAACAAGAGAGAACATCATTAAAAACATAAAACAAAAATACAGAAAATGTGGCATCTGCAAAAAGCAAACAAATATAACATGATTCTTTTGCATCAGTAATGTGCGGCAGCCCTTTAAATCTTTCCAATATGTAATTAAACATTAAGAACAAGCTACACTAACTATTACTGAAATAACATCATCAAAAAAGCAAAATGCTCAAGAACCATTTATGAACAATTTTCTAAAACTAATTTATATTAATTAAATTTAAGCCTAATGTTTATTAAAGTTATTTTTAAGATCAAAAACAATTTTTAATGCTTTATAATTTACTAAAATATTTCCTAATTCTTATGTCTACAGAATGAAACATTTTCTAAAAAAATTTAACTGGAATTCTGTAATTTCAATTTTTATTTATTCCTAATGTTTTAAATGCTCTTTGAATTTTGAATTAAAAATGTTAAATTGAAATATACTTGAATTTTCCTAACCTTTTTTAATTCCTATCAAACTATTCGGTTCAGAGTGTAGTATATATAAATTTCAGATCATCTAATAGTATGGTGCTAGGAATAGCAATTAGTACTTTTAATAGATAGTGCTTTGTTACTATTATTTTAACCCTCTGCAACAATAAAATGAATTACTTTCTTCCTTTAAATAATTCCTTAGAAGTCTCAGATTTTTAACCCTTGACTAGCAAAGTGAAAAAGGGGGATTATGTTTCACCTGTGCAGTGTATGTTCAGGATTTTTTCTGTACCTATTGCAGCTACTGACTGTCCTTTCATAGTATTATTTGTTATGTTCCCTTGAAGGTTTTTAGTCATAAATGTTATAAACTTTAAAATTTTTAATCTTTTACTCAATTTTTTTTTTAACATCGGGTTTTTTAAAAAGTTTAATTTTATAGTTGTATTTATGCAATAAAACCTATGTTTATGGAGTCGTTGGTGAAGGACAAATAGAAATTTTTAATGCTGTAATTTGTGTGAGTTTATCTCTTATCAATAACCAGTCTCACAGTTTGGAGAAATTTCAGTGTTAATAATGAGTAGTACACAACTACCTAATTGTATTTATTACCTGTAACATCATTTTTTATGGTATGTTTATATATTTATTTTGTAACTAACAATATTAACATGTTTGGTAATATAAAATAATTATTTAAAAAAAAAAAACTTTTAGCTTCACTGACTGATGTATTCCTCCTAGTGTTCTACTCTACTAATTGTAAGCTATTGTCAGCATTTAATTTTAAATTTTCTTAGTTTAATGTAAATATTTTCAGTAGCCCTAACATGGTTAACAGCTAATTTTATTGAAAAACTCTAAAAATGTGAGGATTAGAAATCAGTTCAAAATTTTTAAACTTTTTAAGAAGATTAAAATTAATTATATTGTTTGTAGAACAATGTTAATTTTCTTCTTTTTTTAGTAATGTTAAAATTCTTTTTCTAATGATATGTTGGTTATTAGGAAACATTTCTTTTTTTATTTATAATTAAAACAAACGGTGTACCTTAGCAGTCTTTAATTCTAAGGCGCATGTAGCACACAGATTACCTTTACATGTTTCTTTATGTATAATTTTAATTGTAATATCTTGTATTTTCATTTTATTTTAACTCGTGAAAATTATGCTGAAATGTACCATTCACATCAGTCTCCCCATTTAACCAAGTAATTGACTGAAATTCATTTGCAGTTAGAGGTTTTAAATTTAGGAATGCTTAGCATTTAGTTTTTGTAATATGATTTATTTATTTAGTACATATTTGATGTTGTTAATAAAAAGTAATTAAGATTAACACATTATAAAAAGGATTATTAAAAATTTTGCTTTTTTTCAATAATATGGGAAATTTTTTTTGGCCCTCTTAAATTTATCAGTTACACGATAATAGTTAAATTCTGCTTATCATTAAGTTATTTATTATTACATAGTTATTTATTTATACATTTACATTAAATTTGATTTTTAATGATTGTTAAAAAAGAGAAGAAACAAAAAAAATTCAGGGAAATGAATTTATCATAATATTTATTCAGGGACAAATGTTATTTAAAATTTTCATTTTATAGAAAGTAGCTGTAAGCAGCAATCATTTTTGCTATTTAGCATTGCTTAATTTATATTATAAATATAAAGACGTGGGTGGCAGTAACTTTTATAGTATATACATTAAATGAATTATGCCGAGATTTCCACCTTTAAGACTGAAGTACAAATCCAGTTTTAATTACAGCTTAGTAATTTGTTTTATTAACTTGTATTAAATTGGAATAAAGTATAATTAAAAGTATATGTTTATATTTTTAACAAATTATATGAAAAATAGTTTTCTGAGAAATTTTTAAATTAAATATCCTTATAATGAAAAAATAATGCAACGTCCTTTTCTAATATAATTAATTATGAAAAAAAAATTTAATAGTAGTGATTGTGCCAAATCAGTATTGATTTGTTTTGCGGTTTATAAGAGTTTTAAAAAATTTAAATGGAAAAATCAATTTTTTTTAAAACTTTATCATCACCTAATTATGTATTGTATATTGTGTACCTGTTTTCATTTTAAGTTTTTTTTTTTTTTTTTTTTAAGAAGATAGGGTTAAGTAATAGTTAGTTAAATAATTCAATTAATAAAAGAATTCAGAAAAATATAATCTGTTTATATTATTAACAATCATAAAAATTCTGTTTTTTATTAACAATCTTAAAAATTCTGTTTTTTTTTTTAAATTATTATTTATGTTGCATTTAAATTCCTGGTAAGCCATTGAATATAAAAACTATATTCTAATAATTGTTTTTTTCAAATAATAATTTATTAAATAAGGAAGAATAAGTATTTTTGTATATAATTCATTCATGAAGCATCAGGTAACTGTCATTGCGTATCAAAATTATTTACATTTTGTAAATTTTAATTTCTATACTCTTGACAATTTCTTGTATTATCCTTATAATGTATATTTAGTCAAATGGAACAGAAAGCTGTGTATCAACTTTAGTGTTAGAAGCAGTGGATGTAATTCATGTTTCTCCCATTGTTTAATCAAGTAATTAAATAATCTTTGATTATAAAAAGAAACTGATCAAGGATTTGTCATGGTACTTATTAGATTTTCATTAGTACTCACTATTTTATTGATAATACCTGACATTAATTTTAAGTGAATAGTACCAGGTATAATTAGCTTCAGTTCTGATTATTATTTAATATTGTTAATAAAGAAAGTACTATTCAGTTTAAATCTTATTTTAGTGTTAAAATATTATAACAGTATTAATGTTATTTTCTTGTACTTTGTTTTTAACCCAAGCATCAGTTTATAAGTCATTTATTTTCATGTTGGTCGCATAACATGTTTTTAATAGTAAAAAACATGAATTTAATTACGAAAAATTTTATTTATATATATATTTTTTTTTAAATTATTTCTCAGTAAGTTTACAATTAGCATTTATCGTACCTTAAATATTATAATTTTACATCTTTTTCTTTATATATTTTATATATATAAAGAAAAAAGTACTTAGAGGGTCTTCATATGAATATTCTTTATCTGATAATCTCAATCAACATTAAGAATGAATAGGACCAAAAAGTGGAACTGCTGTAAATTGTTTAGCTATGTTTTTATGTCAAGTGGTTTACGTAAAATTATTTGTTAGGTAAATAAGCAAAACAACATCCATAATGACATTTTTTAAGAATATATTGGTTACAACATAGACTAAAAAAATATATGATGAATAAGTGACTTATGCATAATAAGGTTTTTTTTTTAATTGTGCTGGGTTTTGTTAAGCAGTTCTCACCCCAACCAGTGATTGATAGGACCAAGAGAAAATTTGTATCAAATTATACATAATTATCATTCAGGTGTAATACAGATTTAAATACAAATATATTTTATTTATTAAGTAGATTCTGAGTGTCTTTATTTATTTATTTTTTTTTAATTATTGATATTTAAAATAAGAAAAGATATATAAGTAATTATTTGTTACAAGGCATCATTTCAGTGAATCAGAAATCAAATTGATGTAAATGTATAAACTTAAAGTGTGTTAAATAATTGTTTAAAACTAACTGTTAGTAATGGAAAATATAGTAAATTTCAAATATTGATGAATTATTAACATTGTATTGTATATCTTCGTAATAAATAGTTGACATATAAAAAAATATATTTATATAAATGAAATTATTTTTTGTCTATTACAGAAATAATCTTTTACGTTATGGAAATCATTTATTCATTAAAATTAGTGATTTAATTTTTAATTTTGGCCTAAATTCTGTATTATGTGTTATCATTACGACAAGCAATAATATAAAAAAAACAAAAATAATATTGATATGTTTATCTTATTTATTGTTAATATTCAGAGTATGTATAAAAATAAAGTGAGAAGAAAACTACAGGTTATAGTAGTGTGTGTTTGTACCTGATTGCATGTATGTGTGTGTGTGTCTGTCTGTCTCTACATGTGCATATAATTTTGTGCATGTGCACAGGCATTATAAATTAATTAAATTGTGGTGAAGAAAACTGAAAATTGGAATTTGTTCAAGAAAAACATGAAACGATTGAAAATATTATTATGAAATTTACATTGAAAAAGAAATATTTTTTGTATTTATAAAATGTGGTTAAAAATTTACAGAAATTTTTTAGAAATAGTTAAATGTATTAATTGTATATTATAACTAAAATATTAAAGAATCTTTTTAACATTTAAGTTTCCATTTATTTCTATAAATGTACCTTTTTTATTTTGAAATAAAAATAGTTGTAATTTATAATTTATTAGTTGTAATAGTTTGTATTTGGCTCATCAAGAACAAATTTAAAATAGTATCATTTTTAGCTATAATTTTTTTTTGCCCTTATAATTATGTAAATGCTAAATCTGTATTAAAAAATTGTATTAATTGGTATTGAAAGTCCATATTTTATATGTATATTATATTCATAAAAACATATTATGGTTTAATGTTAACAGAGTTCTAATTTTTCAGATACCTCAGTGGCGGCTCATAGCTAAAATTAGTGGGGGTGCTGCTCCAGAAAACTTTTTACCGGGCCTTTTGAAGGCCATGTTTAAAATTTTAGTAAAAAAAATTGAATCAAATAGAATACCTGGAAGCAGGATGATAATCTAATTCTATGCTTTATCACATTCAAGAATATTGTACATGGTTTTTAAGCACAATGTGCTTAAAAACCATATTGTTTAACTGAATAAATAATAAAATGTCAATACAGATAATATTTTTTAGTATTATTAGATACTAAAATACCTGGACTTGGTTTCCCCCCTGGTGGCTTGAGGAAGGCAAGAGGCAAGACCGAGTCCCAGTTACTGTGGCGGGGCCTGGGAATGGCATAGCCGGGCTCAGTTATCCCACCTCAGTGATTTGAGGCAGGTGAATGAGAGATGATCCACCCTCCTGGGTTGAGTATTGCTTGAATTCCTTGGATGCAGCTACAGTTCAACACAGTTGCATACAAAGATTTTTGTATCTTTTTCATTAACTGGGGATGGCTGTTGACATTAAGTTTAAGAATTATATATTGTAAAAATATAAAGTAAAAAAGGACTATTATATTAAATGTTATCGATAATATCAAGTGGAAATAGGGGGTGCTGCAGTTCCACAGTGTCTGTACACGAGCCGCTACTGGATACCACGTAAAGAATTTTTTTGTGCTTGAAAGTAACAACCTGTTTTTTTGCATATATCCTTATTTATACAATTTTGGATCACTCTACCTTTTTATTAGTTGCAACAGAGAGACTTTTTAGCTTTGCTTGCTGGAGCAAGTAAAGCGAATGAAGTCATATGTAAAATTGTTAAGTTAATAGATAATTGTAAGTCTTAGTTTTAAGTTATATAAAATATTGTTTCACAACTGATATAGATTATACCCTTCTTGTGGATGTGAAACAATAAATAAATATCTAAATAATTAACATAAATTTTATTGATTACATTTATAAGTAATTATAATATTAAACAAGTTATATCATAATAACCTAATAGCATAAAACTTCATGAATAAAAAAATTTTAATTTAATTTTTACCCGTACTTCTCTGAAATTGCAATTATATGCTGATACGGGGACCATTTCATATTTTACCTTTTTTAATGTGGAATTATGGCATATGTGAGCAGTAATATCTGTTTTAGTTAATCTTACCTTGTGTACCGTTTAAAATCTGTTTATTAAATACAGTTATACAGTGAAGAATGTGACAAGAATATACATGCATACTTGTAACCTAAATATTATTACATTTGAAAGGTTACTATTATAACTATAATTAAATTATATTAGTAGTTGATAATAATGAAAATTATTTAATATTAATAGAATCAGAATTCGATAGCCTATAAGCCATTAAAATAGTTCTAATATCTATTGAAAATTCCAATATTGGCATACAGTATTAATTTTAAAGGTTAAAATCAGAATAGTGTAACAGACTTATTACATTATTAGCTCTAGAGCTGTAAAGTGCGTAAATTAATCTTTTCTAATAGTTCGCTTTCAAGTAGAAAATATTCAAAATGGTAATCATGTAATAAACAACCACCACGAATTGAACTGCGAGTGCTATGCCTGTATCGTTTATATAATTTTGGTTATTGAATAAGATGCCTTCGTTTTTATTCTACAAAAATGATTTTCTACACAACAGCATTTTATACATCATTTATTTTTTTCATAACAGAATACATTTTTACTCACAAAGTCCTTTTTTTATAGTTTGCAATTAAGCAGAATCTGCTTCAGATCAGGTTATAAACACGATTATAGTTTATTTGTTAGGTTCGGTCACTTACTAAAGTCTTGCCGACCTTTGTGGCTGAGCAGGTAGTTGCATACCAATTTCCACTGGGCTAATGACCATAGTTGTTGATGCCCACTATTTCATACCAAAAAAAAATAAAATAACTCGCTAAGCCCAAAGAGTCAAGTATATTTGTAAACATTGTGATTGTTAAAAACTAGCTGTACTGGTAATAGGATAAGTACCCAGGAAATGCTGCATTACAGAACAGCTGTTAACTAGTAATATTCTCGCTAATGTAATTGCAGATATCCATCTATTATGTTAGTTATCTACATGATCAGTTTCTGAAATTATTAGAAATAAATTAAAAATTATAGTAATTTTAAGAGCTTATGATGTAAGTATTTTTTAAATTGGTACTTAATATTGTTGAGCAACACACCTGTTTTGAACTGCAGTTTGTATGTATTATAATTTAATTTTATCTTGTATAATAGACAGAGTGCAAATCTTAATAAACTGCTATTTAAGAGTAATCTTTTTTTTATTTTTATCTATTTAAATTGGTAAACGTTTATATAGTCATTTAAAAAATTTTTTAAATGTTCAATTATAAATTATTAAATCAATGTAATAATGTGATAATTTGGACTGAAGAGTAGTGTAATTAAAATTTTTCATTAGGTTTGTTAGAGATATATGGTATATTATTATTAACATTAAAATTATGAAAGTTCAGAAAGTAAATGTATTAGATATCACATCAGTTGTGAAGAATGAGTTAAACCAAAGGTTTTCTTTGTAATAATTACAAGTCATCAACTTTTTTTTATTGTAATTTCTATATTTTACTGTTAATTAAATGTTTTGTTTTTTTAATTATAATAATTCATAGATTATAAAATTGGCATTAAACTATGCGTACAAGAAAATGATCAGTTTCGTTCATTTGTGGGAACTGAAAAAATAAAAAATTAAGAGTAAATGTTCTTATTAATCTCACATAATGACATAACATTAATCCTCTATTATCTTATTTGCTTCCACATTAGTGGTGGAGCTGGATTATATATTCTATATTTGCAAATGCAAATTCAGGTCAAATTTCCATTATAACGAAATCATTGTGACCACTTTGATCCTTTTACTATACTGAAATTTCATTACAATGAAGTAACCATGCTATACAAAATTTATGATTTATTTATATGATACCAGTATGGCGTTAAGGAAGTTTGATTAACAGAACAAAACAGTAATTAGTGAATTATTGTCCACTTTTAAAAAAATCTGTAATTTTTTATCACATGCCTTTTTAGTTGTAGCATTTAAAATGAAATGAACAGAATTTACCAATTACTAACAGTTTCAATTTCTGATTGTCAGTAGCATTGCAGCAGAAAAATGCTGTGATAAGTTGGTTATACTTTTCCCTCTTGTACATTTTTCTCCTTTGACCGTTAGTGTATGATGTAGAATCAACTGCAAAAATATACCTGCTTCATCAGCATTAAAAATATTCTCCATATTGTATAGCTTTATGATTTCTTTTATTTCTCAACTTCTCCATTTGTTTACATTGGACATGGGAATGTTTACATTTCCTTGCCACAGACTGCGTTGCAAGCCGTATCTATTGAAATCGATTCAGTCATCCCACACTGGCCTGAAATTTATCATAACCGAATAGTTTTGCAAAACCTAAAACTTTTTCACAGATTATGTTTCTATTTATGGCCACGTCTTGGGACCTAACCTCAGGAAACCATGTGTAAACAGCTTTGTCCAAATCATATTGTAAAGCTGTATGCATTTATTTTCTTTCAGGAGCTAAGGCCATGTTAGAAGATCCATCTTATTTTTTTTTTGCAGTCTTAATATTGTTAAAAGTCGATGGAGCTATTCCAAAATCTTTTGCTACTTCAATTTTTTTCATAACCGAATCAACATTCTCTATTTTTCTAATTTTTCTTTGACATCTTAACTAATTTTTATCTAACGTCTTTTATCTAATTTTTTCTCCATCTTAATTTAAACTGAATTCTAATAATAATTAAAGTAAATTTTCGATAAAAGCAGTTACTCAGTTTTGAAAACTGCAACACAGATGCACAAAAAACAATACTATACATTAAAACACAACAAACGAAATAACTCAAAGCTGCATGCCAACTTGATGAAACACATCGATCAGCTAACTGAACTGTACATTAACTTCACAGTTCTAAACTTGTCATAGGGCTGGGAGATAAACCAATGGTGTCATCTGCTTCCAATGACCCATTCATATTATAGAACTCTGTAATTCCACTGAGATTTTTTTTTTAAGAAAAAAGATTATTTACCTAAAAAAATCTGTCTTGTTATACTGAATTATTTGTTTGATTTATTTTTTAAAATGATATTTTTTAACACAGTTGTATGGCTGGTTAAACAAAAATTTTGAAAAATTTGTTAAACTGTTTATTTCATTACACTGACATTCGTTATTGTGAAATTCGACCTGTAAACCTTTTAACTTAGTAAGCATTATTAAGTGCACTATATTATTCCTTCTCAGTGGAACTGAAACTTTAATCAGTATATGATTGTTTACAATAAATTGAGAAAATTAAGTGATTTTTATTAAAATAGTTAACTATTGTAATGATATTTAAAAATATATAAAATTATAAAAAATATAGCTAATATACATATATATATATATTTATATATATGTATAATGTATGAGTAAATGCATTATAATTCTGTTAATTCAGATCAGTTTAGGGTCAGGATATTTTTTTAATACGTACATTATTTATTTACTTTTATGAAACTATACATTTTTTTTTGTCATTTTGGCCTGATTTAGTGATTATAGTACAGTGAAATATTCACAATAGATTGAATTGAATCTATTAATTTTTTCAAATCAGAAAACTTAGATTTCTAATGCTTACTCTTCAGTAGATTAAACGTAGACGTACAATGTGTGTTTATATTTTAGGACTAACTTTGTCTCCACAATACCATTTAGAATTCATTAATCCTGTTTTCAAAGAAATGTGAGCGACAAAGTGACTGTATTGTAGGAAAATTTTATTTAAAATTAATCAAGATAAGTAAATTTTTAATTTATTACAAATAAATGTACTAAAAATTATTTGAACTAAGTTTTTATATGATGCATTTCATGTGTAATGTTATCTGAATTTGGTCAAATGACATTTCTGGATTTTCCTCATCTGAATCATATCCGATCCTATCTTAGCCAGATAAACAGTAATGACTGTACACAGTAAGGACTGTATTGTAATAAATAAACAATATATTTATATAAGTGTTCAGTATGTTCACCCGCTAATAGTATCTTAATGAATTGTGTAAATGATAGAATTCTTAGATCATTTCGTTAATTAAAACTCCAAATTGTTTAATTGAAAAAATATAATTAAAAATTATATCTGAATGATTCATTTTTACAACAGATGTAAAATAGGATTTAATTTATATATAAAGATAAATTATAATGATGCATTAGAGATATTTATGCGAATATATGTAATTAGAGTATTTTAGCAATGTATATGATTAAAAATAATACACAGTCTGTATAAAAGTTCCAGGATTGAAGTTATAAAAACAACAAAAAAAAACTGAAAAATAATTTGTTTATTTTTAAGCTTCTACATAGTCTTCCTTCAATGAGATACTATATTTAGATCCGTTTTAATGATTGTCAAAAGTCCTAGAAAAGTCTTTTTTGAAATCGCCTTTAGGATGCTTGTTTAGGATACTTTTTTGTATGACATCTATCAACTCATACTGCTTTCCCTTTGTGGGTATTTTGAATTTAGAAAATAAAAAATAGTCCACAGAGGACTATATCTAGTGAGTATCGAGAGTGGTCCTATACGATCACCTGTCATTTGACCAAAAGCTGTCGCAAAATGACTGTGTAAATTGACATTATTGTGAAGCAAGAACCAATCATTGGTTTTATGAAAATGCACTCGATTATTTTGGCATGTGATGAATTCAGCCATCTTGATGGACAGCAGCGGTAATTCATACATGTGTTCAACAGAGACAGGTACCAGCCTCCTCCTTTCTCATCACCTTTTAATGTCATCTGATTATCACAAAAATAAGAAAATTACCTGAACACACACCAATGAGATGTAACTTCATCGTTGGTATTTGTTTTATCATTTCAGATGTTTTTGTAGCACTTTTTCCAAGCAAAAAAATTTTGTTTGCACATTGTTCCATTTTTTTAGAAATTTGACAGTATGTACAAAAATACCTTCACAAAAACAGATATACAATACGAACACTAACCTAATCTGAATGAGGTTTCGTTATGTAATTTACAGTTTCTCTTGACAAATTACAACCTCACCCATGAGACTGCATTGCTAGTTTTGTTTTGTAACCACAGTCCTGGAACGTTTTGTACAAACTGTGTAAATTGTAGCATAGTTTCAAGCTGAAACTGTCATTCATTGGACTGTTTGTAATAATTAGTAGTTTTTGTTTAAAATTTTATACGGTCTGTATATTTCCTTAAAATTAAAAATCTATATTGTACATTTATACATAATCTAAATGTTTAAAATAATCTATCTTATTTCTGACTTATTTTAAATTCTGAATATGAAAGATTCAAAGAGATATTGCTTGTGCAATATGACAAGATTGCATGGCTCCGATCATACATATTGTTAATAAATAGAACTAATTAATTTTTTTGTAAGTATTTATTTTATTTTTTTAATTTAATCTCTTATTATTTTAGTTAGAGACCAATTAAAATGAGGCTATAAAAGTAGAGACTTCAATAATAGAAAAAATTTTTTTTTTTCAACCGTGATTTACATTGCTATTATTAAGGTTTACATTATTTTAACCACACTTATATATTATTTTATAAAGATTGACATGTAGTAAATTTTAAATTAACATTTATTCATTTTATTCTTATATAGTAAAATTCATGTTTTATTCATCAAATTGTTTTAAAAATGTTATGATTACTACTATAAAACGTTTTTGTTGCATTCTGTATAATTAAAATTTGATTTAGTTAGATGACATAATAGTTAAATAAAGAAACCAATAGTCAATGTTCATTGTTAAGGAAACACTTATTCATCAGAAATCAGTTTGATAGTTTTATTTATGTAAAATTATACCGTTAATTGACATTCATCAAAATATCTGCTGAAATAGTACAGAGTAGAATTGCATGACAGAGGCATTTTTCAATTAAAATTACTGTAGAGGTAGAGGTCATCATAATGATGTCAAAATGGCATATAAGTAGGGGTAAATAGTTTAATAATTACAGCAGTAGGAAGGAGACTGTTCTATGAACATTAGTAATCTGAACTGATTACATCACAGCACTCAAATTATGCCATCTGAATAGATTTTCCAGATTGATCTACTCTGTATTAAATTGATGAATTCTGTTCACTCTAATATTTCGCTTTATTAAGTTAGATTTTCCTAGATTGATTAATTCTAAGGTGTTTTCTTAATAATATTGCCATGTGTTCTAAAATAGCTATCCCAGCTGTTTTCTGGACATAAAGATTTTGATGAGTTCAGGTAAAGAAAGATAAAAAAAGGTAAAAATATTAGCTCAGATTAAAATAAAGTACGAGACAGAAAATTTTACAACATATGTTGAATTATTTTAAAAATAATAATCTTTGTTTAATAGTAAAAAGTATATTTTAAATAAAAAATGTTATTTTGAATTAGAACATCTTACATAAACATTTAGTACATAAATAAATATTTTTTTATGTAGAAACAATAGAATAATACTTATAATAATGTAGCATTATTGTGTATTAAATCAATACATCTTGAAAGATTCTGTATCAGATAAGTGTTGGTGACACATAAAACATCAACAATCGAATTAAAAAGATTTTTGGAACAGGCCAGTTTTTCAAATTGAATTTGAAGCGTTTGCTGGCTGATGTAGGTAACAACTTTTCTTAAGTAATCCTGAGTTCAGACAAAGCTATTTATTATGAAAATAATAAATGACTCGGAGTAAAAAACATATATACTTAATATACTTTTTACATATACATTTGTAATATGTAAATAATTAAAACAAATGTAATTTTGAATCTTCTGCAAGTTAACTATCATTGTTAGAATATAACTGTAATGATCATGCTTGCCGAATTTTCTTACATTTGAGAGACTCTATTTGAAACATTAAGATTCAATCCACATAAAAATCATCGTTCTGATCCTCTCATTTGCTTCTAGCAAAGTGAGTCTTTACAGTATGTTTTAATTGTTGACCAGTGCTAAAATTATTTCTTTGTAAATGTTTTCCCACAGTTACAAAGTTACTGCAGTCATGCATGTTCACTTAACTGTAGCATAATGTTTACATAATATTAAATCAACATATTACATTTTAGCTGAAAATAACACTGCTGATCTACTACAAACACTACTAAAACAGTGTCTATTGATTTTGTAATTTTTATAAAGAATCTTTGTTATAGTAACCTGTTATTATTTGTTAAAATACAATGAAACTGTTTTTGAATTTCTCTATATTGACAGAACTGCATTTGTTTTCATTGATTCAGATTGATATGTGGTTATTTTTTATATTTTTTTGATAAAAAAGTAGTAAAATGTGATAATAAAAAGTACGTAATATATATATTTCATAACAATGTTTGAATCATTTATTTCAAAAACCCATTATGTGCAAGATATTCACACGAAACATAGCGGGTTTCTATAATAAACGTTTCATTTATTATATTTACATATTATGTAATAAGTTAAGTATAAATATAGTTCACTGAAACCCAGGTTATTCAAATGAACAAGAAAACAAAAATTAAATTTTAATCTTCCCTTACGTTTAGCTGCCATTTAAACTGTAAAAAGGTGCGATTAGAGATGCCTTTTTTCTGTTCATGTGTGAAATATTTAATGATATATATATGTCATTCATATCTTACATATTTTTCAACAAGAAGTAAAAACATCTACTTAATATTTTTTTTCTTTGGTGCATGTAAAAGTATTATTTGATAAACGTATTTCAAATATTTTAAAATAAATCTGGCCTATGCTTTAGCTTTCTTTTTTTATAGATTAAATAAACAATGCTGTTCATCATATTATTTGATGCTTTCATTGCTCAAACCTAAGAAACCTGGGTTATCTGAAATTAGTAAACCTCCCTTCACACAGGACATCCCAGGGGGTATTGTATCTTAAAGCTAAGGAGTAGAATTTTATTAGAAAATTTATTTAATTTTTTTTTTTTTTTTTTTTTTTTTTTATAAAACAAAAGTTATAGATTATTTTAAAATGAATATTCTCTATATTGAAAGATTTGAGTATATATATTTATGTATAAATTATTTTCAAAAGAAAATTTGTTATTTTGTGTTGTAATTAATTTCATTTAAATCAATAAAACATTATTACTTATTTTGTGTATGAATTTCTGTAGCTTTTATTTTTTTCTTATCATATAATATGTTATATGTTTGTGTTAGTAAGTTTTTATTCATCAAATGAAAATTTTATAAAAATGAATAACCGACAATCGTTTATTTATCAGAAAATTTTGTTTATATTTTATTAAATAAATAAAAATTCTGTAAAAGCAAGTTGTTTTTCATTAAGTATTATTTATTTAAAAATAATAATCCTAAACTTCTTCTTTTTTTTTAATTTTTCATAAAAGTTAAGTTTAGATTACATTTTATATATATATTTTCCATTTATAATATGTTTTATATTTATTTAATTGTATACAAAATTTAATATATTACAACAAAGTTACTATTATAAAACATTTTTCTGGTTATAACTTACTAAACTGACATACAGGTATCACCCATTCATTCTTTGCCAGTTTTATTATTAAATATTACATCATGTTGTTTCTCCTCAACAAATCAGAAATCAAAGGCAACATTCTGTCGTAATCTGAAATTATTTGTATACTTTATTTAATAGTCCAGGAGCATTAGACATTGATATTGCAAAATTCATACCATTCTGTAACTTGGCATGATGATGTAACTGATGAAAACTAATGGTTCTAACAAATAAATAACATTAATCAGGTTTCAAAATAAGGGGAAAATTGAAAAAATGGCCCGATTGACTGGCAAAAATCACATACAGCTTTATCGAAAAAAAATGTTATACACTTTAAAAAAAAATGTCAGAGGAAAGGTTTTAGGTAATTGCTTACCCTATAAATTGAGGTGTTGTAGATAATAATTCCATAAAATTTACGCTCAAGAGCCATGAAGCATACGACGCCACATTACACTACTAGTGCAAAGTCAGTCGTACAGTCAGTTCGCTGTTTCTTGAACAATCTTGCACTAAAAATTTGAAATGCATATCAAATCAATGTTTAAACATTCTTTAATCACCCCCCCAAATTTCAGCCCTTAATGTTAATTAGCTTTGGAGATATGAATTTTGCAATAAAAAACACATTATTGCAAATATCTTGAGACCTACTGAACCGATTGAAGTCTTTCGAAGCTTAAATTAAAGATAAAAAAATGACTTTCAAATGCATTTTGTTTCATTCGAGTGTACATACATGTATTTTTTTCCAAGTTATTTAAGAATATTGCAAACTTTTATAAATATTAATAAAAAATAGAAAAATGAGCTGAAAAATAATATTTTTAATAAAAAAATCAAAAGTGTGCTCAAAAGTTATGGACACTTCAATTTTTTTTGCAAAATACTTATTTTGCAACAACAAGTTAACTTACAGCAACCAGCTCAAAGATGCTGAAAGGATCAGTTTTTGGACAATATTACAGCTATTTTTCTCCAAAAATTTAAAGTGTTTTGAGAAAAAAATTAAAAGCTACAGAGTTTAAAAAAATGGATTTCAATCCATTTTTTTATGCTTTTTTGCATATTGCACGTTACCTAATTATGGAATTGTTATCTACATCTAAATTTATAAGGTAAGTGATCACTAAAATGTTTTCCTCTGAAATAGTGGAAATCACTTTTTACTGAAGTGATTTTTGGCTAAACTATACACGATTTTCGCCGGTTACTGGGGCCATTTTTTCTATTTTACCTCCTTCCGAAACCTTATTCATGTTACTTTTTTTTGTTAGAAACATTAGTTTTCATCGGTATCATCATCATGCCAAGTTCTAAAGTGGTACGAATTTTTTCAAAAAATCGCATGTTTTTTGTATAATGCTACTCTCACTCCAATCAAAATTATGTCTTGCGCAACATATAAACACAGACATACAGCCAAATATCTACCAATTAAGGTCACCAAATAAGGGGAACGTAACCTCATTCCGGTTCGCGCAGGAGCAACAAACCCCGCACCACCACCCGGTCCGATCATGGTGCCTCGCGTGGCATTACCAAGTCACGATCAGGACCACCACCGGCGTAGGGAAGTCACGCCCCCGGTCGCACGGGTTGCCATACCCCTGGCGGCGTGGCCACCCCCACCAACGGGAGCCCCAAATCTAATCACAAACAATACCAATATAACCGTGGCACGATGACAGTGGGCCTACCTCCAACTAATCCAATGCCTAAGCCGGAACACTAGCCACCCGGGATCCTACCACGATCGAGTACCTCGATTAAACTCCTTCTGCAGACCTACACACCGCAATGGCGCGAAGAAAACCAGCCACTCCTCGCCGATCATCCAGTTAATACGGAGATCCGGAAAGGAATGTATTCTCACAAGTGCCCTAACAGCTCGTGAACGTTTGACCTCGTATCGGGGACAGACGTAGAGGACGTGGTCAACTGCATCATCACAATCCAGGCATTGATTCGAATCCGCCAATTTGATTTGATTTGCATGGAATTTCTCGCGCCACCACCCCATTCGGTCGCCCTAAAGCATAAGACCAAATCTGTGTCACAAACGAATACTGACCTCGAATCAGTTTAGCGACTAGTGTCCTAATTAGCCCTTAGAGCTAACCTAATTGCGTGAGCAAACTAAGCATGGTGCCACATATCATTTGCTTCATGTCCCATCGCTCACTTTTCATATATTCTGAAATGGGTAGACAAACCCGTCAGCTACTAGAATATATATCATATTCAATAAATTAAATTTATCTAGTCAAGAGAGCAATTCGCTACTACGCCTAGATCGCTGAATGCCAGAAAGTACCTGTCCACCAATATTAAAGAGCTTGGAGCTTTAATTGGCTGATGCCTTCCATACCTCTCGGGTAGTTTCTAACAGCAGCGAGGTAGAAGTCTTTCCCTTAAATAAATTACTGATGCCGGTTGAACAAAGCAATGGCATCAAGGAATACCCACACGATCCGACAATGTGGCTCAAGCCACATATGAGTAGCCAATTTTTCCCTTGACCCCTAAGTTCCAGGGTGGCCTGAGGTCTGGCCACCTCAAGATCTGGGCAGTTGAACATCATATGTTCATTCAACTGGACCGCCGCGCAGACGCACAGCTCATTAGCTACCAGGCGGAACCGTAACAAATATTGGTTCACGTTCGCGTGATTGGAGAGCACCTTTGCAGTCGTTACCCTTAAAAATGAAGGAGAGGCCTCAAGAAAAATGATTTATACAGGACCCCCAAGTTCTGTATAAATCTATACAAGGACATTCCCTTAGTCGTGGTGTGCCATTCTTGCTGCCATGCATCCATCGCGAGGCTGTAAAGCCTCTTCTGCAGATGGGAGATGGGCAACTGAACGAAATTTAGAACCGGTGAATTACGATCACCGGTTTAGAAACGGTGAGTTACGATCACCGAGCGGCTCGAATTACGATCGAGCCGCTCCCGTACAGGCTCGGCTCGAAACCGCATCCCAAATACCTCGGCCTCCCTGCAACATCCACATGACCGCCCGAACTTTCACCTCTAGATCGATTGGGAGAGACTTTCCCAATACGGTGACAGCCTCACAGGAGGTCGTTTTAAAAACACCAGTGCATACAATTAAAGCTCAGCGCTGGGCTGTCCTTAAATTTAGAATAAGTGCTCTATTTCTGTACAATCTATGCGCCCAAACAGACGCAGCATAAGAAGCCATACCGTCGAAGACACCTGGGTACACCAGGTACAAATCACAGCCCGTAATCCTTCCGAGCAATCCTCCTAAGAATCACTCTCTCTGTCATCACAGAGACGGTATCCGCCGCTACTTGCTTACTGTGGTTGCTAAACAGCAACTTCTCATCAAACAAAACAGCTAAGTACTTATGAACTTTAGCTCTGCTGATCACACAGCCTTTATACTTAATGTGGGGGTTATGAATGTATGATAATTTGTTTGCACCCTTGAGAAGCATAAACTTCGTCTTGGGCACAGAAATCTTTAAATTTTTGCACGTCTATCAGCCCTCCGCGGTCGAAAAGTCGATTGCGTCTGGTCTTCTAGCTGCGGTCGTGAATTACCACGAACTAACAGACTAACAGCAGGCAGTCTTAAGAGGATTGGTCGGAAGGATGAAGGGCTGTCGGGCCGTCATTTGTACATGGTGTACCGAGGTGTCTTTGAAAGTATGACCTCTCATGCTGCGTCCGTTTGGACAAATATGTTGGACAGAAATCGAACACTTCTTCTGAATTTAAGGAGAGCCCAGCGCAGAGCCTTAATTGTATGCTGATGGACGATCAGTATGTTTTTCGCCCTGGTAAGAGCACAGAGGACGCTATTCTTAGGGTAATAGATTTGGCTTCGACCAACGAGTGCAAATATGTACTCGGTGTTTTTTTTGGAGATATCCGGGGTCTTCAATAACTTGTGGTGGCTCTCTGAATTGTTTAAGTTGCAGCAGCATGGTTGCGCGCAAAATGAGATTGAAACTCTCTCAAGCTATTTTAGCAATAGAACCATTGTCCGTGATGGCGGCTCGGAAGTAAGAAAGACCCTGTCGAAAGGTTGTCCACAGGGCAGTGGTTTAGGTCCACTCGTCTGGGTCGTTGAGTTCGACTCTTTAATGCGGTTGCGGATGCCCAGTAGCTGCCGCATCGTGGCTTATGCCGACGATGGGTTGCTGCTGGTCGGGGGAAACTCGCGTGCTTAGATAGAACTCAGAGCAACACAGGTACTAAGGTTGTGGATTCTTCAGCATAAGACGGTTTTCAGTTTGGACAAGACTACTATGATGCTTCTTCAAGGTCGTCTAACCGCGACCCGTCACCCGTCAACCTGCGGGTTGTGATGGACGGCCTTCCGATTAGGTATGTTACCGTTCAGAAGTATCTGGGTGTCATTCTTGTAAAGAGACTTCAATTCAGGGAGCACCTTCATTTTGTCGCAAGAAAGGTTATAGATGCCTTCTTTGGTGTTCGTAGAGTCATCCATCCCGATTTGGGGGTTGAATTATCGTACCATGCGTATTCTTTACGAAGGTGTCTGCGAGTCGATAATGTTATACGCTGCGTCCGTCTGAGCTCATCGTTTACAATTCAAATGTAATAGGGACATTTTATTATGAGCCCAGCGTCTTCTGTTGTTAGCTGTTGTCGGAGGCTACAGAACTGTCTCGAGAGAGACAGTCTCCGTGATCGCCGGTATAAAACCCATTGACATTTTAGTTACGGAACGTAGCAAGCGGTATGTGTCTAAGAAGGGAGGCCTTCTTACTTCTGAGCGTATGCGAGAAATCGAAGACCAAGGTTTTGATGCTTGGCAAGAAGGTGAAACGATTCTTTTACTGGTTGATACACGCATGGTATATTTCCAAATGTTAGGGTGCTGCGAGCAGTTAGGTGGGTCTCCCCCAATCGGTATACAACTCGAATTCCTTTCAGGACATGGTGCATTCAGGAATAGTTTGGCTAGGTTTGGTTTGGCTGATTCGGGCTTGTGCCCGGACTATAGAGTCGATGACACTGCGGATCATGTCCTTTATGTTTGTCCCCGGTACGAGGCTGAACGTACCAGAGTTGTTAGGGAGCTCGAGAGAATGAGTTTCCTTCTTGATCTGCGAGTCAACTGGAAGACTCGCAGAGAATGGACTATCGTGGTTGGCTTCTTCCATTTCCTCGTCCTGAGTAGAACGGTTGAAGGGGTTTAGTAGAGTAGCACCCCGGTTGGCTAGGGATTGCTGGACAGTTGAATGGCCGGAGGTAGGTGTGTTGGCATCGAGCCACGGTTAGTTAGTAAAGTAATGGTGATTAATGTCAATGTTAGCTGTCGGCGGAACGAAGAGTGCACTGACGAGGATATGGGTAACCATGCAGCCGTGAGGTGTAGCGGCATCTCGACGATGGTAGTAAGTGAAAGTAAATGTCACACGGGACTCTGCGATGGAGCTGAGTGGGAGTAGGAGGTGTGTCTGCCAATCCCTGGTAGACCAGACCGGAGTCCATAATAAAACAAAGTCTGGGATAGAACTGAAGTTGAGTTCACTAAGAGAACTAGGAACGTTGTTGCGAACAACATTTTACTTACAAATATGAGGGCTTTTTACTGCGGTTAAGAAAGTCCAAATCCATATTTTTTGGATTTTGGACCTTTTTGGACACTTATGGTCCAGTCGATTGCAATCAAAAGGGGAGGTGCACAACTAGATGTTACACCAGTCATAAATCCAAAATTTCAACATCCTACGTCTAATCGTTTTTGAGTTATGCGAGATACATACGAACGTACGTACAGATGTCACGCCAAAATTAGTCAAAATGGATTCAGGGATGGTTAAAATGGATATTTTCGTTGAAATCTGAAAACCGAATTTTTTTATTATCATAATACTTTCCTTACATTGTACAAGGAAGTAAAAATGGTGAAAAAAAGAAGCATTTGTACTATGTGGCAATCTTTATACAAATTTATCGGTTAATCAATGACCAGCCTATTAATGTCCAGGCTATATTTACGATTGATTTCATTAAAAATAATTGTTTATTAATTTTAAGAAGATTTGTCCTTTTTAAGATTATTAATTTTAAGATGTCCTGAAGAATCCTTATATTTTCTGCATATTCCAGAACAATTGTGTACAAAAATGCATGCCACGTGCTTAGAGAAATATTGCAGTACATTTTAATAATTACTTAATTAGTTTCAAGGTTATTGGAAGATAATTATATATCTGCCTACATACATTATATACTATTTCCTGGCTTAAAACGTGAAATAATTTTTATAATTATAGAATCTACTTCAATTAGTAAAGAACTAGATAAAACAGTAGTTAACAAAATATACTTCAAACTGTAGCGGGAATACTCCGACTAATGTTGCTCTCTGATGGTAGATAACGTAACTATACAGTTTCTTGAACCAAGACGGCACGGACAAGCGCAGTCAGTCGATCTTCCGTTCGCCGCTATATTCAACGTTGTCAACGGTTGTTTATGTTAACTTAAAAGTATGTAATAAAATTGTGCAATGTGCTCCAAATTTAGTGAAATATGATAACTTATGTGTTTCGTAAGTTATACATCAGTGGTTCTGTTGGTAGTTGTTTGTGTTAATTACTAAATTTTAGATTATTCAAGTGTTGTTCTGTACGTTATTGTTTTGTATTATGTTGAAAAGTAACTGGAAATATGCCGGTAACGCAATGTATTCGTCTAAAGGTATGGTGTATTCTGTAACGTATTTAATATTTTTTTGTTTCGTATTCTATTTATGTTATTAGCGATACTTGTATTATTACTTAATCGTATTATTAATTTGACCTTGAATTTTTATTACATTAGCTGTGAGCATTAATGTGTAGTCTATGAAAACTACAGACAGGCGGCTGGTAACATTTGTTTGTTTGGTATGATTTTATTTTTTAATATTGACTGTTTTTTAAAAATTATTTCTAGTTAAAATGTAATTTTTTTTTAATTTCTTGGTTTAACTACCATCATTTTTAGTTAGCGTATTTTTCGACCGACCTAATTCATTTTATCTTATATTGTTTGTTTTAATAGCGCTGTAATCAAATTTTATGTCTAAGAAATACTGTATCCATTTTTGTGATGTATTTTTCACCACCATATATTTGTTTATTAAATAAAAATATGTAACACGTTAATCATTCATGTCGAATCGGTTTTTAGTAAATGAAATTTAAAAAAAAAAACGTGGCTGAAATTTGTACGTACAACATATTTTGATTCCTTTTTTAAATCTTTTTTCTTTTACGTATCGCATTAAATTTAGGTTACACGTATTTCAATATAGTTAAATATTAAATCTATATCTGGTATAAATAATTACTTTTCAGTTAATAAATATAAAGTTCATCTTTATATAAATGATTTAATTACAGGTCGGATTCATTTAAAATTTATTTTATTTTTTCAATTTTAAGAAAATGAATTATAAGTTTTTGTAATGCGGAGAAAAATTCGTTATTTAATTTACTTGCTGAACGATTTTAAATTATATTTAATAATCTATATATATATATTTATTATATTAGATTATGAAATGATTCAACGAGTACGTGAAAAAATTAAATTATTTTTTTTGATTCGGTTAACATATTAACTGATAATAGCAGGAATAACTACTTGATAAGAAGCAGGGTGCATGTGTATTTTAACAACGTACGATCTGTTTAAAAAGTTATGTTTAATTTAGCTTCATTAATTTATTTATTCGTTATAAAACAGCGAGTAATTTGTTTATAAATTTTTAAATGGATTTCAAGGTGACATTTATCATAGTGTCGGTGGAAAAATTAAATTCAATTATATACTTTTGTTCTTCTATATACAGATAAGCTTATTTAAAATACGCAATAGCAATCAGTCGTTTCCCTCTGCTAGAGTTACATGTCAATCGAAAAGTTTTATGTAATTTGTTAATTTCAGTAACATACTGGTAAAAATTTCTTGCTGAAATTTATTAAATAATAAAAACTGTTTCTTGTTATCCGATTTGTTGAGGGACGTAATGTTATAAAGCGAAAAAATGGAAATATATGTTTTAAAAATTTGCTCGACGGTAGTATAATTTACATTTGTTAATTTATTCATTAAAATTGATTTTATGCTAATGAAGTAACGTAAAATAAATAGCTTGTAGCCTTTTAAAGTTAGTTACTTTTATACGGATTTGAATACTTGATCGTGGATACCGGTGTTCATTGGTGGTTGGGTTTCAATTAACTACACATCTCAGGAATGGTCGAACTGAGATTGTACAAGATTATACTTCATTTACACTCAACATATCATTCTCATTCATCGTCTGAAGTAATAATACCTGAACGATAATTCTCGTAGGCTAAACAGGAAAAAGAAAGAAAAAACCTCTTAAAAGTACCTTTAAATTTATTTTGATATTGGTATTGCTATTAATTAAACGGACATTTTTTTTTAGTGTGAGGTATAGTGACGGGTGTAAACAGTAATATTATAATTTAAGTTCTTTAGTTAGAACATTTAATTATATTTACTCCTATCATTTGTTATGACTTTTCGCCAATTATAATATCAACATTAAAATGTTTTTATTATTTGTGTTATACATCAGAAGACGTATCGAAAGATCGTAATGTAACCTTTATTACTCTTGGAAATATGTGATATCATTAAAAATATGATTAAGATCATGTGATATTATATGATCTACGCAGTTCCTATGTCTTCTCTAATTTATGAACCGAGAATTATTCTGATGATAAAATTTGTATGTAAAAGATTACTTTTTCCGATTTGCGATTATCGTGCTGGTAATAAAGCGTTGTGTATTTCATTTTTTCTTTCATTAAACATCCGAGAGATTTGAAAATGCTTGAAGTTGTATTATTGTTTAATATTAATTACGGAATAAATTTTCAAGTGTAAGTTGAATTTAATTTTAATGAACAATTTTGGATAAACCGCTGTATATATCGACTTTTATTTTGATGACTGACTATAAATAAACGTTAGCATCAAGCTGCACCCACTGCTATAACAACTCATAGTTAACAATAATAAGAGTAATTTTTTGAGGTTCTTTTTTTAAAACTTATGGTACTGTTATTAAACATTACATTGTGTATATAACTAGAATTTTTTTTTTAATTTAAAGTTATAGATTTAGTAAATATATATATATACAGTAAAACCTACCCAAAATGGAACGTGACGGATCCGAATAAGAATTCCGTTTTGAAGAGGTTTCCGTCTTGCAGAGTTTTTAAAAATCGAGCTAATTTATCGTGAGTTATTGTGCTATGAATTGTACAAATGTAAAATGAAGTTAGACAAGGATAAACGTTTGGAATAATCCGAAAATTATACTGCATATAGAGAAGAACATCAACCACCAATTTTCAAAAATTGATAGTAATTTTTCATTTAAACGTTAGTTACATTTAATTAAAAGACATATAAATTAGAATTCATATAACTTGTTCTAACATGAATATTAAAATAAAATCATTTTTAAAAATAATCAAGTACAGTTTTGCTTCAATAACGCCCTTGGAACTTTCGTTTTCAATCATTATACACTTCAATAATTCAAGTAAATAGGAAAAATTCACTTATCCTAAAACAAAACATGCTTTAACAATAATTTATAAATAAAATCATTTTCTAAAATAATCAAGTAGTGTGCTGTTTCAATAATTTACTCTTGGAACTTTCGTTTTAAATAATATTTCTAGCTGTTAACATTTCTGTCGCAAATCATCGCTTTTTATACGAATCGCGAATAATTCCAGCTGTGCGACCATACCCAATGCTTTTCCGAAACTGTTAATTTTGTTTTCTGTGTCCTCACCTTGTTTTGAGTTTGAGTCAATTTTGGAGCCAAGAATGTGATGGCGTATAATTAAATAAACAACAGTTACATTACTGTATTATAATATTAATCTACTGGATGTATAATTTGTAAATCGTGGGAATGTGCAATTTTTTTTTTAATTTCCGTCTTATAAGACAAGATTAATAGGTAAAATTAAAGATAAAATTTATGTTTCCTTTCCGTTTCCGTATTGCGGAATTTTCCGTCTTGAAGAAATTAATTTCTATAAAAGTATATCGGAACTTGAGAAACCGTACGTTTTGAGGAGGTTTCCGTTTTTTGAAGGTTGCTCTGTATATATATATATATATATATATATATATATATATATATATATATGTACAGGTGAGATTCCAAATGCGTGGCAATCTCTTGGAAGATGATTCTGGAGCCAAAAATAAGGAAAAAAGTTTATATAAACTTAGGTCAGAAAACGGTTCGTTAGCGAATTTTGGCTTACGAAACCTTTAGCCATGCTTTCTGTTCCCCTTGTGAAATTAAACCGTCGTAAAATTCTTGGGGTACAAATCGATGGGTAAATTTGGTGCTTCCTTATGGTTTTTTATCTAAAAAATTGAATAAAAGAGATTCCTGACTTGTATTTCAGTTAGGTTTTAAGAAAAACGGGGTAAAACACTAACAAACATTCTCCGAAAATACACTTTTTAGGTTGGGAGTAAAATAACTTTGTTAATTTACCGATAAACAAATAAACATTTTTAGTTAACTTAGTAGAGAGTTTAATTCTCAGAAAATTTATATAAATAACCGCTATTAAAATTAAACTCGCATTTGAGAATTTCAATTTTAATAAAAACTATAATTCAAACCAAATCGGAAAAGCGACACGATTTTAAACAGAACAATTTACATACAAATGCTAAAAATTATAAAAATAGATTTTAAAGACATCCTTCTAAAACATATTAAAATTTTTATTTTTTCGTAGGTTGGCAATAACAGCCGATCAACAATTAAGTTTAGTACCTAGTATTCGAATATTTATTTGAACGGTGTTATTGTTCGGTCAGCTCATTCACAATATGTGATACAACAAATTTGTTTTCATTTGGAAAGTTGATAGACATGTTAATTTACGATCAAGTAAATAAAAATGGATCGGCTGTTTTGCGTGAATACCGAGAAAATTATTCGGATCGAAGAGTATCGAATCGTAAAACATTTGAGACTTTGGAGAGGCGAGTTCGAAAAACAGGTATGCGTAAACAGCAACGATTCGATACCGGTCGTAAACGTTTTGTGAGAAATACCGATGCTGAAGAAGCAATATTGAATGCGGTGCAGTTATCTCCCGCCTCAATCACCCCTCGATTTGTACCCCAAGAATTTTAATACGGTTTAATTTCACAGTGGAGTAGAAAACAGGGTTAAATGTTCCGCAAGGTGAAACTCGCTAATGAACCGTTTTCTGACCTATATTTATATGACATTTTTTCTTATTTTTGTCTATAGACTCATATAACAGATTACCGTGCAATTCGGTGTATATATAAACAACAATGAAGCGAAACCTATATATACAGTTTTAATGGAAAAAACTGTTAGTGATTGTGTAAAAGTGAAAACATTTTTAAAAACACACTTTGTTAAAAACTTTAATATGCTTTCAGGATAACCCTGTTTATTGTTTAGTAGACACACCTCATGGAAACGGAAAAACTGATCGATCGGCTGTATTTCATGTTTTGATTTTGTTTGTACGCATTGAAATCTATATGATTTATGATAATATCAATTTATTACACACTTGACTATTTGTAAAACGTATCCCAAAAATCATTCGTTCTTCCAATTTTATTTTTAACGGATATAATATAGATTTTAATGTACTAACTTAGAAGAAATACAGTATTGTTATTTAAGCCCTGATTTATAGATTGACGCTTAATTATTTTTTTATTCTAGTTTTAGTATTCAAATATTAATTTGACGCTGAAATTTCCTGGATGTTAAGTAAAGGTTCTTGTTTCAAAACAGGTGCGTTTTCGTTAAAAATCAAATTATTAACAATTTTTCGAAGGAAATTTTATTTATTATTGAAACATTTTTATTGTAAATTGAATAAAATAAGCGGCTTAAGAAATACATGTAAAAGAATGGTTGTAATTCTCCTGTAAAAATATGTTTTTCTAGTTATGGTAGTGTAATTATAAGTCCTTGGTATTTTGATTTTGGTCTTTTGGAAGACCGAATGTCTGTGCCACAAACGGCTACTGAGCCACGGAACAGTTTAGCGACCAGTATCTTAACATAGCTCCTAGAGCTTACCTAACAGCGCGAGCGGACTAAGCGTGGTGCCATACACCATCGGCTTATGTGTCCCAACCGCTCACTTGTATGTTTACTAAAATGGATAGGCTCACCCCGTCAACTACTAAAAATATATATGACATCCATAAATTAAAATTTATTTCGTCTAGACAGCAATTCGCTGTCACACCTTGGTCGCTGAATGCCAGCAAGTATCTGTCCATCATATTAAAGCTCTTTGGCCTTAATTGGCTGGTCAGCCATATATATCTCTAGGTTAGCTTCCCACAGCACTGCGGTAGGAGTCTTTTCCCTTAGGTAAACTACTGATGTCGGTTGAACAAAGCAACCGCATTAAGAAACTCCCACACGGTCCGACAATGTGGCTCTGGCGACTCGCCGCTTGTAAGTGGCCAATTTTTTTTTTGACCTCTAAGTTCCAGGGTGGCGGGGTCTCTATCCCCCCCCCCCCCCGCCAAGAGCCGGACAGTCAAACATCAGCTGTTCATTTGACTGGATCGTCCCGCAGACGCACAGCTCATCAGCTGCCAGGCGGAACTGAAACATATATTGGTTCAAATTAATATGGTTGGAGAGCACCTGGGCACACGTTGCCCTTCAAAACGAAGGAGAGGCATACCATCCCCCCAGATCCCGTATAAACTTGTACAGGGATCTTCCCTTAGCTGTGGTGTCCCATTCCAGAAGCATTCCATGCTTCCATCGCGAGGCTCTGCACCCTCTTCCGCAGACGGAAGATGGGAAACTGAACGAAATTTATATCCGGTGCATTGTGATCGTCGTTCCGCTCCGGTACTGGCCCGGCTCGAAACCACATCCCAAATACCTTGGCCTCCCTTCGTCTTCGCAATCTCCACATGGCTGCCCGAACTTTCACCACTAAATTAATTGGGAGAGCCTTTCCCAATACGGTGGTGTCCTCGGCATATAGATTTCAACTTTTGATTTTCAGATGTTAGTTATATAAAACTACTTAAATTACATTTTTCTTTACAAGCCTGCAATTAATTCTTATTTTTTGTGTATCTTAGTTATGGACTTAGACATTTTAAAATTAATAAAACGTACTTAAATTATTGTTTCGTACATAGCTTAGTGTCTCTGCCTTTCAGTAGGTGGTTGTGGATTCAACTTCTAGTCAGGCATGGCATTTTTTCACAAGCTAAAAAAGATTCATCTCATTAACATTCTTCAGTTTTCGTTACAGGATGCCGACCAGAATAAACGAAATATAGATGGATAAATTGCTGCCGGGCTTTCTCTCCTTCATTTCGATTTAGACACAATACATCATTCCTTGTTCCAAGATTTAGATACATATTTAAGATATTTAATTTATTTTTAATAAATTAAATTATATATAAAATATAAATAAATAATAAGCTGGGACGTAAACACGCTACGATACATCGGTGTAAATAGTAAACTTATTTTGATTATTCATGTCTTAATTTTTATTCCTAATGTGTACGTTGCAATCTGTTAAACTAGTGAACAATAAGCGACCCCTCCGGTCCGATGATATGAGGATGATATTTGTGACGTGTAAATGAGGTGTAGTCTTGTACAGACTCAGGCCGACTGTTCCTAAGATTTGTGATAAATTGAGCCCCGACAACCAAAGTACAACGGTATTTAATGTCTAGTATTTGAATCCGTATAAATGCCTGTAAAAATCCGTTAAAATATATACATAAATAAAAAAAAATAGTTTTTTCCAATCTTTGGGGAAGGCGGAATTTGGGGGCAGTTTTTTTTTTAAATGGTACGATCAATATATACGCATGTACTGAGTTCCGTACGTATGTATGTACGAACGTTACCCCACATTTTTTGGCGAGGGAGGTCCCTGATGATAGAACGTCGAAAAATGCAACTCCCATACTCAGTTTTGCGGCTGATTACCGTACTCTTCCTTCTTGCAGCATTGCTGTAGAGCTATCATGCCAGGGAAGTAGAAATAGCGTCACGAGTTCACTGTAGATCTAAAGGGAATATTTCACTTGTTTATATCTTGTTTTAGTAAAATTCAAATGTAAGTGTATTTATTTTGGGTTTACGTAAATAAAAATGTAAAGAAAAAGATGTGTAATAATTTTTGTAATTACATATTGGCAGGATAGGTTCTGGAGGGAAGTTGTATGTAATGTACTTAGTTACATATTTTTATATACATAATAACTTTAAGTTTGTTTCTCTTTAATTATTATTATCATGTTTAATTTTCTCCATAAGTAGTTATATTGTATAGCTATATAGTACATAATATAAGGGAAATTATCCTAATCGGATCAGATTTTGCTTGTCATAGTTTTTGCAGATGTTAACGTTTTATAACCCTCCTTTTGACAAGCAAATAGAGTTTTAGCATTAAAAATTTCTGTAAGGATGTATTTTTGGTCCGCTTTTTTCCTTGGTATTTCCATTCTGGATTGGTTTGCTTGGCATTTCTCCCGCCACCACTCCATTCGATCGCCCTAAAGCACAAGACCGAATGTCTGTGCCACAAACGGCTACTGAGCCACGAAACAGTTTAGCGACCAGTGTCCTAACTAGCTCCTAGAGCTAACCTAAAAGCGTGGTACCATCCACCATTCGTTTGCGTGTCCCACCGCCCACTTGTCATATATCACTAAAATGGATAGGTGCATCCCTGCAACTACTAAAACATGTATGACTAACAATAATTAAATTTATCTCGTCAAAGACAGCAATTCGCTGCCACGCCAAGGCCGCTGAATGTCAGAAAGTACCTGTCCACCATTAAAACGCTTGGAGCCTTAATCTGGCTGGTAGCCAGTCATATCTCTCGGTTAGCTTCCTACAGCAGCGCAGTAGGAGTCTTTTCGTTTAGATAAACCACTGATGTCGGTTGAACGAAGCAACCGCATCAAAGATCTCCCATACGGTCCGACAATGTGGCTCTCGCCACATTGACTCGCCGCTTGTAAGTGGCAAATTTTCTCCTTGACCTCTAAGTTCAGGGTGGCCTGAGTTCTGGCTCCCCCAAGAACTGGGTCGTCGAACATCATGTGTTCGTTCGACTGGACCTCCCCGTAGACGCACAGCTCATCAGCTGCCAGTCTTCCAGTCAGCTTCTAGTTTGGGTGGACAGTTTTTGATAAACATTTCGTACGATCATTTCTACGTATCGGGCATCTATGACATTTAATTTTGATCGTATAGGTCGATTTAGCAGGGAAGCGGTACGGATTTCATAAGTCCCTTATCTCAAAATTTTACTGAGGTAGTAAGCATATTTTTTCAGATATTTTAATGCCCCGTAAGTACTTCTCACGGTGTTCGATCTTATTAAAATCCGGTGGGAATAAAAAATATTTATTTTAATTTTTTGTCGTTTCTGAACTGAAAGTCACTTTCTTGTACCGATTAGATGATTTCATTACATTAGTATGTGTCCTTTGATAATACATTTGCGTGATTTTATAAAGTAACTCAAATTTTATGTGTTTTTTCCGTTGGTTAACATTTTATCTGTTATGTTCAGTCTGGATGAATCGATTTTTACGAAATTTTCTACGATGACTTCTAAATATTGATATCGATAAGTTTGGAATTTACAATAGGTCAAGAGTTGGGGAAATACGGTCAGCTTGGATCAAGTATCCGAAAATTTTACTCGAAGAGTAGAATAATTTTTTTTACAGAATTATTTAGTTAGATACTTAAATATTCTACTTAAAATCATTTTCCTCCTAAGTAGTAGTTTTTTCCTAGTTAGCCGGGAAAGTTATACAATTTTGATTGATATAAATGGTTATAGGAATAATCTGTGATTATTTTGTTTCAATAATACAACAGATTTTGTCCTTTTATCTTATAAACCGAGTTGTTGAATCAGTCTAGACAACATTTTAATTAATTAAAGAAACCGCTTGTAATTTAACCTAATTAAAAAGTAAACATCTAATACTGTTTTACTCAGCTTTGTTTCTTTAAGGTTGCGGTTAAAAGCGGCGCCTATCTGTCGCTGACAGCTGCTGTCTTCGCCATACTTTATAGTTTTTTACTTATAAGAAAAAGAATCCATATTTTTTATATTTAAAGATGAGATATCACACGATCAATAAAACTCAAAAGCGTTGTTTAACTTGAACCTTGCATCCTGGTACCGGATTCTTTACCTATGAAGGTTAATTATTTCTATGGTCGAGGTAGTTTTGAAAAAAAATATATAGTTCTGTTAGAAACGTGTACTTCCTTCTTTGTATATTACTCAGTGCTTTTTTACCTCGTACGAAATAAATATTGCTGCTGATTTTTGTTGTGAATGGGTATTCCAGGTAGAATGATGTTTAGTATGTTTTTTATGCGCGTGTTAGTTTGTTAGACCGAGGCAGCTTGTCCGGGATGCCTTTAACATAACGAATGTGGAGTTGGATGTACTAGAATAAATACTTTTCATTCACATGTTGTGTATTGTTATCTAATTCTCATCTTTATCTCTTTTCTATGATTATGTAACGTTGAAAATTGTTTTATTTATTTATACTAATGTAATATGCTGGTTGAATTTATATTATCATTCGCTAAAACTAAATAATAATAATAATAATTCAGTGTAACCCCACTATCTGAATTGACCTTGCAAGACCGAATACGGATAATTGGAAAATTATAAAAGGTTTATTGTACGTACTGGATATATCATTTTAATGTTTATTGAGTATCACATTTGAAAATGTAAAAAACAAAAAATAAATAATTCTCAATAAACGTACAATGCAATAATAATAAAAATAAAAAAAACTGTCGCAATAAGTCCAGAAGGGAGACTTTTCGGTTTTGGTTTAGAAAGAAAGGATATTGCATTGCTGTAATGATTTTCGAGAATAATATTGCTTTCTGTTTTTTGTATTTCATGTTATGATAATATATACTGCCGGGTACTATGTATTTTACCAATAAATACATTATACTTGCATATTTGGGTGTTTTCTTTCTCCTTTAAGTAAATTTCATAAGAAAGCTACTTATTGTAATGGGTTCCATGATTCGACTTATGGAAAATTTCGACATATTTTCGCGTTTCACATCCCCCAGACCCCAAAACCATCGAAAATTTCGACATATTTTCGCGTTTCACATCCCCCAGACCCCAAAACCATCGTCAGTTCAAAAGTTTATATATACTCGTGTATATAGGGAGACTTTTCGGTTTTGGTTTAGAAAGAAAGGATATTGCATTGCTGTAATGATTTTCGAGAATAATATTGCTTTCTGTTTTTTGTATTTCATGTTATGATAATATATACTGCCGGGTACTATGTATTTTACCAATAAATACATTATACTTGCATATTTGGGTGTTTTCTTTCTCCTTTAAGTAAATTTCATAAGAAAGCTACTTATTGTAATGGGTTCCATGATTCGACTTACGGAAAATTTCGACATATTTTCGCGTTTCACATCCCCCAGACCCCAAAACCATCGTCAGTTCAAAAGTTTATATATACTCGTGTATATATATATATATATATATATATATATTTCACTTTTTTGTGGACACGAGAACTGCCGTAATTTTACGTTAATCACTTTCAAATCGATACCTAAAATATAACGACCCAAAATCTCGGTCGAGTTCGTCAAAAGGAAAAATCGGGCCATGGGGGTGAAAATGGGGAGGGGGCTTTTTCGAAAAAAACAAAATATCGCTATAATTCTCTTATTAAGTAAAATATCGAATTCGTTTAAAGTTCCTACTATTCTTTGGATAAGGGCCTAAAACCCGTATAAGTAAAGATTTTTGATATCATTAACCATTAGCCCAGGGGGTGAAAGAAATGGGGTTTTGAAGACAAAAAAAATCATACCTCCGTTAATAGGTACAGTATCAAATCGGTTTAAAGTGATCGTTACTCCGCTAAACATTACCTATAAAAGAAATTTTTGACGTGACCAACCCTTATGGCAAGGGATGACCAAAATGTTGTTGGAATTGTAAGAAGATGGGACTTGTATGCTAAACATGTGAACTTTTTTTTTTCACATGCAACCATTGTCTTATTGAGTAAATTTGAAGTTTTTCTTAACTTACGTATTTTGTAAATACAAGCACACATTGGTGCTATAAAAAACTTGATGTGGGCTACAAACTATGTTTTTGGACCGTTAGGAAACCAGCTCGCAAAAATGTAATTTTGGTTTTTCCACATTTAACTTTTAAAGTTGCAACATGAAAATTTTGATAAACTTTGAAAACGTACCAAAAAAGCCAGTTTTTTGTCTCTTAACTCCAGTTTCTGGAAAAATCGATTCGCTTGAAAATCAGTAGGGTTCTTTTTCTTCTAGATTAATGTCATTCTAATAATGCTTCTACCAAGTTTTCACCGGTGAAATCTACCTCCGCCTTCCGGCGTACCGAAAGGGATTTTTTACATAGTTGTAGAGTTGTGATCAGGTGCATCAGTTGCTTATCACTGCTCTTTTCCAACAACCCGCTTTGATACCGTTACCCGTAATTTGTATGGTTTTGGAGCTGTCCACACAAAAAAGGAAAGGTTCAAATTTACCCAAAAAGATTAAAACCTCTAAACTGATTTTATGGATACCAATCCCTTGCCTTCTTACCAGATCAAATCTTTAATTATTGCGAAACCAAAGCACTACAGCGAAACTAGCTCGCACCGCCTTGCTCGCAAAAATCTGATTTTGGCTACAAACATGATATTTTGAATTTTAATCGAAGCGAAACAAGCACACATCACGTTTACGCAAACACGTATTTTTTAAATACAAGCACGCAATGGTGCTATAAAAAACCTGATGTGGGCTACAAACTATGTTTTTGGACCGTTAGGAAAAATGTAATTTTGGTTATTCCACATTTCACTTTTAAAGTTACAACATGAAAATTTTAATAAACTTTGAAAACGTACCAAAACTCCAGTTTTTTCCCCTCTTAACTACAGTTTCTGGAAAAACCGATTCGCTTGAAAATACAAGATTAATGTCATTCTACCAAGTTTCATCAAAATTTATCAAAAATTGCACTCAATAGAACGAAAAAAGCTGAAAATGTACCCCAAAATCTCGTTTTTTTGGCTATAACTACGGTTTCTGTAAACCAATTTGCTTGAAAATCATTAGGCTTTATTGCCATTAGATTTACGTCACCCTATCAACTTTTGTCAAAGCCGGTTCAGATTTTACATCCAATAGAGCGAACGAAGAGATCTTTTACATATGTATGTGTATACACATTCTTCAGGAGACTCCAGAACGTAAGAAACGTTGGTCAACTCCTTAAAAAATCTGACCGGACGAAGTAGCGATTTCTACAGATTCTTCGGAAATCCGCTAAAAAAAATACCTTAACACGTAACAGAAAACCAATGAGTAGAAATTTACTAATAAAGGAATTAGAATTTACAAAAATTATCTGGAAGAAATTAAAATTTACTATCCTTCTTTTTTATAAAAAAATAAGTTTTATTTAAGGATTTCCTTTAAAAAAACTAAAAAAAAGAAAACTTATTGAAAAAGATATCGAGTGAAGTTGTGTTATAAAAAATATAATTTCTTAAAAATTTCAAAAAATCGAAAAAATTTCAGTACGTTTAATAGAATAAAACAGTGGTAGTAAGTATATAATTAAAATGCTTTTAAAAACACTATTTCTTTTAAAAAATCTGTAATCTGTACTTGCTTTAGTGTTGATTCTCATTTATGAACTTCAGGATCACGTAATTTTTAAATAAAAAAGCTGTGTAGAATCGCATTTTTTTTTCGCTTCAGCCTGTCCTAAGAGATAGACAAACTTATTTCTAGAGATAGATAAATATTTAGACAAACTTTTATCTTGTGATGGCCCTGGACGCAAGTCATTAAAATATCATTACATCATAGTTCATGCTTTAGCGATTAATGTGTTTTCATTAATCATTTCACAAGTTAATTTTATAATTAGTTTAGTATAGCTCTAAAATTAACATATTGATGTTTTGTTATACGAATTAAAAAACCCAGGAAAAATAAAGCTTTCGATAAAAATACATTTTCTGTTAAATAAACAATTTGAATGATATTTTCGATTTTTAATTTTATTTATAAAATAATTATATAAAAAAAGAATAAATAGATTGCTCATAAACAATAAATAATGTGTTGTACCACAGGAGTTTATCAGCTCAAAAATTTAGGTATATATTTATGAAGTGCTGCATTAACTTTTTTGCAGTATGTTTTTGATAAAAATTATGTTGCTTAATAAAACTTGTTAACATTAGTCTTATAAAAATAAATAAATAAGCAAATGTTAGAAATTAAGATAGAAAATTATGAGGAAAACCATGCACAAACTGAGACCGGGAATGTATCCCTTATTACACTCGTAGTTGATCTTTACACAATTAATCTAATAAAAATGTTATATCATACGAGTAAACAAAATATTTAATTTTATAAAATAAGAAAAAATAAATCTTTTGGCGGTATACTTTTCTTTTCTTTTTCTTGTTTAGCCTCCGGTAATTACCGTTTAGATAATTCTTCAGAGGGTGAATGAGGATGAACAGGTATGAGTGTAAATGAAGTGTAGTCTTGTACATTCTCAGTTCGACCGTTCCTGAGATGTGTGGTTAATTGAAACCCAACCACCAAAGAACACCGGTATCTACCATCTAGAGCTCAAATCCGTGTAAAAATAACTGGCTTTACTAGGACTTGAACGCTGTAACTCTCGACTTCCAAATCAGCTGATTTGGGAAGACGCGTTAACCACTAGACCAACTCGGTGGGTTTGGCGGTATACTTACTTTTCAATTAACCTCACATCTCAGGAATGGTCGAACTGAGACTGTACAAAACTACACTTCATTTACACTCATACATATCATCCTCCATTCATCCTTTGAAGTATTACCTAAAAGGTAATTACCGGAGGCCAAACAGGAAAAAGAAAGAAAGCTATGTGGATGGTAGAGGCTGCAAAAAATAAAATATCTATATATTTTGCGGAGAAAACGGGTATAGAATAACATTATGAGAGTCAGGAAATTTTTACTAAATTGGTCAGTAAGAGTCAGGAAAAATGAATCTTAAAATTCGGTGGGACCCTGAATTAATACTTTTACCGTGATAATATTTTTTATACAATAACAGATATAGGTTGACACCCACAGCTATTAATGCATGATATTGAGTTTTATACAGTATGAAAAATGTCACATCTGACTGGGACTAGAATCCAGGATCTCGGGATGAAAGACAGAGACACTACCACTCCGTCACAGAGTCTAGTTCATACACACTCCTTATTCAAAAATCTTATCACAAAGTGCACCCTCTATAGTATTTTTATGATTTCTTTCTTTGTCAAATTTCTTAAACGTGTCATTTTAGTGTTGTTAAGTCGAATAGATTATTACAAGTTTATATCCAATAGGATATTAAAGTTATAGAATTTAAACAAATACTTTCTGAAATCCGAAATCTTAATTTTTAATTAAGAGCAATAATTTACAGTTCTTCTTAATGAATATGTTAAATAAAATTATAATGCTCAGAAAATCAAGTATAAAGAATGTCAATATTAATAATAAAAAAAAATAATAATAAAAGTTTTATCTGGTTTCAAGGTTAAAATAAAAGAAAATAACAAGTTTTCAGTACTATAGATTTATTTTCATTTATAAATAAAAATAATAAAAATATATATATATATATATATATCTAACTTATCATCATTGCTGAGACTACAGTATAATAAATTCTTCGCTACAATTTTGTGTTAACATTTATATTACAAAACACCAATTTAGATTGTAGAACTAGATAAATACAACACAATAACGAAGCCGATATTATATTAATTCTATACCCCTTATAAACTATAAAATTAGGCCGAAAAAAAAAGTATATTTTATATGCTGTATTAATTAGATATTCTTCCGTACCTTGAAGGCGTAGAAAATATGATAATGGATTTAAATTAAACCGGTTCAATTATTAAATCATTACATCAACTACCACAGTACGTATTAAATTCTCAATAACACAATTAATTATAACGTTGTCAATTATTATTAATCGAACGATTGAATATCTCTTAATATTATGAATTTTTCCGAATACTTTGTGGAACGCAAGGATAGCGGGAGAATTATGTACCTCCCTACTAATCGCAGAAAAGTCCTGGAAAAGTCCTTTGCTACTGCCTTTTTTTTAACGGGCGGGTAATTATTTAACGGCGATTGTATTTATTTTTTGTTATATATGAACGGAATTATTCGTTGCGTTCCAATCCTTTAGACCGGGGCTGACCTCGGGAGAGCGAATGAGGTTCGTTTCCCCGGCGTGATTCTCCTTCAGTTCGTCCCTTGAAGTCCTTTCGGTGCTACAGCCTTCCGGCCTTGCAGGAATGAGCCTTTAGGAGGCCCTAGTGTTTCCAAGATGCAATGCACTCCCCTTTCTGGAAAGAGTCGCATGTGGTGGCGGTGGCAGGGGATACTTTTTATATTGAATATAATGATTACAAGGAATACTTTTTTAATATTTATGTTTTTCCAAAAATGTAGAAAACTTAATTTTTGGCATTTTTTCCCTAGCATCATAACTCTAGAGCTATGCCAGGAGCCAAGAAGGAAAGTTTTTAATTACTTAAAAAATGGGGTATGTTTTTTTTGCAATTCTTGACATTTCATGGCCCAGGGACCCCTCAAAAAAAAGGTGGGGGTTAGTGTTCGTACGCACTTGTGTTGGAGCGTAATAACGTTTGACTGGATAAACCGATTTTGATGGTATTTTGTACAGACTCGTGTATATCGTAAAATTTGCCGGTAAAAGTTTGGGGTCAATATCCAGCGAATAGGGTAGATAATTTCTTGGGGCCAATTTTCTCAAAACTTTGCAAACATAACCCCACTTTAAACTAAGTTCATGCGTCCCTGCTTATCTTACCATTAAAAAAAAATTACCTCAAAATTCTTCCTTTTCAAAAAAAAAAAATCGAAAAATGTTGTCTTTTTATTTATTCCATATTTTTTAACCGTTTTTTTTAGGAACTCCCAAGTATAGTAGTAATGAATGTGAGAAAAAAATAAATGAAATACTTTGAGGGCAATATTGGGGGTGGGGGAGCCGATCAAAGAACTCTAGACTTCTAAATCAGCTGATTTGGGAAGACGCATTCACCACTAGACCAAGCCGGTGGATTATTCTTAACTAGTCTGTAGATATCAAACCCACCGGGTTGGTCTAGTGATGAACGCGTCTTCCCAAATCAGCTGATTTGGAAGTCGAGAGTTCCAGCGTTCAAGTCCTAGTAAAGTCAGCTATTTTTACACGGATTTGAATACTAGATCGTGGATGCCGGTGTTTTTTGGTGGTTGGGTTTCAATTAACCATACATCTCAGGAACGGGTTGAACTGAGACTGTACAAGACTACACTTCATTTACACTCATACATATCATCCTCTGAAATATTATCTGAAAGGTAATTACCCGAGGCTAAACAGGAAAAAAGAAGTTTGTATATATCAAGTAAAAAACAGGTCAAGATATGAATAACATTCTGAAATTGTTCAACGCTATTTTTTTATTTTTTTTTCAGAGGAGCCGTACTGGAAATAAGTTTAATTTTTACTAATAACAAAATTTAATCGTGAATCGAACGGGAAGATCTACGGTTATTTTACCGTAACATTTGCAGTTTAAGCAAAATCGGTGATTGAAATTTCTTGATAAATCTATATTTTTCCAGGACGAATTTCACATATTTTAGGTTGATTTATAATTAACTCAAAACATATTATAAAGGAAATTATGTTTATAATTTTTACTCTACTATTCAAAATTTTTTAATTGAAAGATTAATTGTTTTTTTTTCTTTTTAACTTAAGTACCGGGTAGAAGTTTATCGATTTTTAATCGTATTATTGCCTCAACGATTCGGGTTGTCGGCTGAGATTAAAACAGAAATGCTTCTTATAGTACGATGAAGCGGCTCAAAGAATTGGCTTTAAATTCGAAGAACTATATTTTTCCCCCAGTAAGTTTTGCCTCTCTGTATATATCTGTCGCGGCTTTTCCCTAAGAATCTATCAAAATAAAAATTAAAAAGTTGCATGATTTAAGTCACATTCTTCTAAAATTTTTTTAAACGATAAAAATCTATTTTCATAAAATTTTTCTGAGCATTCCAGAGTTTTCTGGTTAGAATCCCCTAAAAATTGTAGGGTTTTTAAGAGTTTGTCCCTTTGAAATACAAAAATTATATGCGTCACTTATAAACGTCTTCCATTACTTAAGTTAATTTTTAACTTGTTATTAATATATTAACTAAAGACTGTCCGTACACTATTAGACGAAGTGGATTTTTTTTTTTTTTCTTTGAGTAAAAAGACTTATGGAGTTCGAGTACAATGAAGATTAAAGATAAAAGCAGTAACTTCTGAATTTATAAATATTTAATATCAAATTTTTGAGTTTAGTACTGCTTACCTTCATTATTTTATCTCTTGTTGACGGGTTTCGGAACCGCTCCATTGTCAAAATTTATTGTACTAGTACTTTTAAATTTCTGTTAATCTGAATATAGATAATATAGAGAGGTCGTTAGTGAATGCCCCTCCTTATATTTGACGTCATGGCTTATCTGGCTTTCTTCTTATTTTTGAAATAAAGAGTTAAAAGAATTAAGCTAAGAAAGGTAAGCAGTAATAAACATAAAAACTATAGTGATCTTAGCAGAAAAGATAATAGGAATTATTATCTTAACAACCAAACCGTTTAATCAAATAATGAAACAAATCTCTGTTTAAGCTCACCTAAGTTAAAATATTCTTAATTTACGGCTAATTTAAAAATAAAAAATCATCAAAATTTTATTGAAAATACCATCATTAAACAATAGTGATCGTAATACAAATATTGGCGTTAACATAAACGCTTATAATATAATAAATAAAAGGAAATAAATGTATATTTTACGCTACATAATTTTGAAATGTAATTTGATCATAATTCGTTTCTTTCGTTGAAATAACCGAAAGAAACGATAGCTGGTACAAATTTTTGGCATTTTTTTTTATTCAGGACTTAGAAATTTAATATCGTACTTTAGAAAAACAACATAGTTAAATCACTAACTACACGCGCACGGCATTGAAACCGACCGGTTACACAGATGAAAAGACCACCATCCTTTACGTCTCATTAATTTCACTCGTAATGAAAACCACGAACGCACATATACCAACATTGATTTGAGACAAGAACACCATAATACAAGCAAAACAGGTTTATTTTTTTAAGAAGAAAAATTACAACACCGGTTCAATTACGATCAACTGCGATACTGAATACGCATCTTTTAATTCGTAATATTTTAATCTTTACAAATCCAAAACAGATTATTTGAAAGTAAACCAAAATTTTATAGATTTTGAAAGTTTTATAAATAAGCTCAAAAAAGCTGATTTATATTACTAATTAAATCATTAAGAGAAAAATAAAAACAAATTTATTTAATAGAAGTATCTTTAAATCGTCGTTAATGTTAATTAAAATAACATCAGTTCTTGTGACGACAGTAATAAATTAATGTTTAATTAAATTTAATTAAACATTCTAATAGACTTAAAATAAATAGGCTTAAGATCAATAGTAAATAAAGTAAAATTCATTATTTAATCTTTTCCTTTGAGTTCATTTGTTCTTTACAAAAACATAAAAGATCTTCCTCGTTGTTCAGCACAAAAAAAATCTGATATGGAATCCACATGACTTCCTTGTACGCTTATTAAATCACATATACGCATTTTTAAAAGTACATAAAATTTTATTTCACTAATAACTTCTGATTTTTTTCATATATATATATATATATATATATATTTTGTTATTATTTAATTATTATTTATTGTAATTTTTTTTTTACAATCAGGTTAATAATTATTAATAAATCAATATATTTAAATTAAAAATAATATATCTATATGAAGTTGGATCCGAATTGATGTACCTTCCCCTTCTACTCGTAAGATCCAAACATTTGATTGATTAAAATTTTATTTGGCTATAACTGGAACCGATGAAAATAAGTAACACTTATGGATATATCGTTGAAAAGCTCTCAACGAGAGTTTATTACTGCAGTTAAGAAAAACTCCAGAATCCAATCTTTTTTTGGACACTTTTGGTCCAATCGATTGCAAACAAAAGGGGAGATGCACAATTAAATGTTACAGCAGTCATAAATCCAAAATTTAAACGTCTTACGGCTAATTGCTTTTGAGTTATGCGAAATAAATACATACGTACAGACGTCACACCGAAATTAATCAAAATGGATTCAGGGATGGTCAAAATGGATATTTCCGTTAAAATTTGAAAACCAAAATTTTTCGAGATCACAGTACTTTTTTTACTTCGTACAAGGAAGTAACAATAAAACTAGATAAATGAATCTTTTTCTTTTCTTTAAATAATCAAAAATAAAGTTTAAATAATAAGCCTACTAGTATAAATAGTTAATCTGTTCACCTAAGACATATACGAGTGTATTTTCCCATCATAATTAATCCAGCGATATAAAAAAATAGACCTTGTTGTCATAGTCTTGAATGATACAATTTCATTAATTTCTCGCAATAAAACAACAATATAAAAGGTCTTAATGTTTTTATACTACTCGCATTACATTTTTGACGATGTACTTGGAATTTAACACACAACATTCGTTCAATAATTAAAGAGATAAATAATAGAGTAAACTGAAACCGTCTAAAATTCAATATGGCACCCCTACGTAGGAAATGTCAGCTGTTCGAAAAGAATTTCAATTATTGTAACCTCTTTTGTTTATTTAAAAATGTAGCTTCGCTCATCACGGAAGAAATGCTTACTGTTATAAAGATTATTTTAATTTTTTATAAGGTGTAAATCCGGCCAAAATTCTTTCCGGGATGTTAAAACAATACGGTAAAAATTGTATTAACCGTACACATTTTTATCAGTCGATCGAAAAGTTGAAATTATGTAAAACAAGTGTCACCGATTTTCATCGTAGGACAAGACCGGTGGAAATTTCTTCTGACCCTTTTCAAAATTGCATTAAAGGTTTTAGCCATAAGAACAGACCCATACAAATTTAGGAATTCGCTGAAAGTTTTACTGTAACTATCGGCACTGTGCGTGCCATTGTCTCACTGCTGGATATAGAGATAACTTTTTCGTTTGTTCCTGATAACCGTGAAAACTACTCAACCGATCATTACGAAATTTTAACTGTAGCTTTTTTATGTCCCGCGAAATGTTTACCTCAGTTCAAGTTTGCTTCACCTATCTCACCTTGTATTGGTTTCTACAGGATCTGCGGGGGGGGGGGATGGTATGCCTCGAGCTCGTTTTTAAGGTCAACGGGTGCTTACCAACAATGTTAATTTAAACCAAAATCTGTTTCGGTTCCGCCTGGCAGCTGATGAGCTGTGCGTCTGCGGTAAGGTTCAGTCAAATGAACACCTGATGTTTGGCTAATCAGCTCTTGGGGGAGGGGGCAGTGACCGGGCCACCCTGCAAGTTAGAGGTCAACGGGAAAATTGACCACTCACAAACGGCGAGTCAACGTGGCGAGAGCCGCATTGTCGGACTGTGTGGGGGTTCCTTGATGCGGTTGCTATGTTCAACCGACATCAGTAGTTTAAAAGAAAAAGAACCATCAGTAGTTTACAAGGACATCAGTAGTTTAAAAGTAGGTAGGGAAAAGACTCTTATCGCACTGCTGTGTGAAGCTAACCTAGAGATATATATGGCTGACCGTCCGCCAATTAAGACTTCAAGCGCTTTAATGTGGTGGACAGTTACTTGCTGGCATTCAGCGACCTAAGCGTGGCAGCAAATTGCTGTCTACACGGAGTAAATTTTAATTTATGGATATCATATATATTTTTAGTCGTTGACGGGGTGCTCCTACCCATTTTAACAAATATATGACAAGTGAGCGTTTAAACACGTAAGCTGATGGTGTATGGCACCGCGCTTAGTCCGCTCACGCTGTTAGGTAAACTCTAGGAGCTAGAGTTTTTAAACTCCAGTAGCCGTTTGTGGCACAGACATTCGGTCTTGTGCTTTAGGGCGACCGAATAGGGTGGTGACTGTAGAAATGCCAAGTGAACCAAAAAAATCACATTTCTCACTACTGTATGAATCATAAATAAAACGTATAAATAAATAACCTATAACCTCTTTTATTAAATTTAATGTCGTATTTATCGATTGTCATTCTGTATGTCAATATTGACTTTTTTAGATAGTTTTAATGTATTCTATTAAATGTATTCTATATGTCTAATCTGGCGGCGACCCGTGAAAACTCATCCTCATGTGTGTAAAGAAGCACGAGGTAAATTTTTATATCCTGAATTAAGAAGTTCCATTATGGTAAACCGTACGTATAATCGGCATAGATTCGAATTTCAATTTTATATTAATATTTTCATAACGCCTAGTTTGGTGAGGTCACAGAGATGAAGAACTTCTAGGCGGCTGCTAGAATTTTTGATCGTAGACAACGTGAATCTGCCAGAGCGTTCTTAAAGACTTGAAGAACGACCTATACGCTCGACTCAAAATCGAGTTCGACCTTTGAAAAATATTTCAATAGCGGTAATTCTTGAGAGCAAGAGCCCATACTAAAAACTACTTCAAATTTTAGAAGATCTACGTGTATATAGCGTGGCCAAAGCCGCGACGTAGATGATAGTTCTTGATAAAACTGAGTTACCAAAAACGTGTTCGAGGCAGTCAACTAAAAAAAAACGAACATTCCGGTTTAAAATTTATACGAAACTTAAATGAGGTTTTTAGAGGAAAGTAATGGGGTTTTTTTAGATCGCATAATAAATTGTGATGAAATTTGGATTCCGGTCTCTGCCCCTCCCTCAAGAGTAGGGCAGTCAAACATCAGGTGTTCATTTGACTGGACCTTCCTGCAGATTCACAGCTCATCATCTGCCAGGCGGAACCGAAACAGATATTGGTTCAAATTAACATGGTTGGTAAGCAGTTTGGCACCCGTTGCCCGTAATCGCGAACTAGAAAATAAATTGAAATTCGCAACAAGGAGAAAATGTTCCGTTTTTTTCTCTCAAAAACCGTAATTATTCTATATAACGCCTGTCCCTATACCGCACGATATAAACGGGATGATTTTCAAAAGTTGGATAGGGAATTGCTGCCGGATCTTGCACTATAAGATTTTTTTTTTGTTAAGTCTACTTGAAGAGTTTTTACGTGCCACTGAGTTCAGAAACGACACACCGGCCAAGGTGCGGTACAAGGTTAGCTTAGACACTAAGGTGAACAATTCTTTACTATGGAATAAGAAAGTCTGAACAAGAAGCTAATTTTTGCCAGGAATTATGTTGAAAAGTAGTTAAAAGTAGTTTTATTGTCGTTAAATAAATCTTATTTTACAATCAATTGTCTCTAATTATTATTAAAGGTCCGATACTTGGCTTTATAGAAATTAAAAAAAAAAATTAAAGACTTATCCTGATCACTTTTATATTGACCTAAGTAGTTTGATTTCATTAGTGAAATTTTTTGTTAAAAAAATACTGAAGATTCATTTTTTGACTAACTCTTAATCTGCTTCGAATTAACATTATTGGGAAACTCTCAAAACATTTTTTTTAAGTACATCCAATTAACCCCATAATTATCAATGTTTTCTCACTATCCTTCCCCCAGTTTTGGCGTATTTGGCTAAAAGGTTTCCCGGTTATTAGTTATTACTTTAGTTATTAATGATTATTTTTTACGCTTGACAAAAATTATACGTATTAATACGTTGAGTAAGAAAACGTATATATTAATGAAAGAAAAATTATTACGATAAATAATAATTATTTATAATGGTAGTTTTACAACTCTGCCCTTCCCATTTAAAATTTTTGAGCTTCTCTCCGTTTGAGATCCCTCTGGGGGCTTGGTGTCTGGTGTTGTCTAACTGAAAAACTAGATCGTTTTGAGATCGGTGCATCTGCTAAATTTTATTATTTTTTTTATAATAATTGTTAAAAAGCTATTTTAGGATTCCAGTACCTTATTGACATTGTATATATACAATGATTTAGCATAAATAATCATTGAAAAGACATTCTTTTTCTAATTAATATTAATTTGAAAATAGTCATAAATCAATAAAAAAAAGATGAAAAATAATTTAAACTTTAATTATAGAAATTCCTTAGCTTAAAATTTCCACAGACAAGAAAATAAGAAAAATATAGTCACTATTCGCTTGTAAATTAAATGTCACTGACGTATCCGAAGAGTATCTGTGGATAAACTTTGAAGGAGATAAAACATAAGTATACAATTTAGTATTCATGAAACTTCTTAAATCCGTTTACGAACCAACATAAATAGATACGTGACTGAAACCGGCTGATCGAGAATATATATCTGCGGTCAACTTGCGTGGTAAGGATACGCGAATGTATTACTACTTTCTGTACCACTGTATCCTATTAAAAAAAAAAAATGGATTTCCAGATACGAAATGAGTTTTTTAAAATCGGTTTACTGGTTCGATGAGCGTCTCCATTACTTTTTATTTTATACCAATCTTTTTGTTTTAACATATTTCTAAATACCTCCATCCTCAATTACCTATTTAATAAATTCTTATATTTGTTTTCTTTTACTATTATATTCTCTACACTTCTACAGAATTCTTTCTAGAGAATCATAATATTTTTTTTTATATTAGAGTAATTAGATATGTATCAAAATGTCAAAAACAGAAAAAAGCTAACAACAAAGTTGTAATATTTTCCTGGCACTTATTATTTATTTTTCTGTAGTGGAAAAACAGTGATGCATGAAAGTAACCAAAAAAGTTAAAAGAAATTCAAAAATCTACATTTTTATAACTTTAAACGGCTTCCCAATCCCAATATTGCCCTCTAAAATACACACACACTATATATATATATATATATATATATAAATGTTTTTTTTTTAGTAACTTGCAATAATAGTAAACCTAAAAAGGCATAAAAACAATTCGGTTAAAAGTATACATCCCAACCCCGTAGGGAGAAGACACCCACCTTATGACGTTACCAGTCGCCACACCACCCCCTCCGTTCCGAGCACTGAGGGGCTTTACCGGAGGTCGTCTTTAGACTCTCTAACTGATTACATCTCACAGTCATCAGGTAGACCTAGGTTGGGATGTCATCGATGTAAATGCCTTGGCAGACATTTGCGTCAGTAAAATACAAATCAAATTTCGCCTTCACGTAGGCCTAAAACGGACATTTTCACATCCAAGCTAGCACGATTCCCTCAAACTAACTGACCGAAAACGCGGAAGCACGAAACCCGCGCCTAGTCCAGATTTGATAGCCCGTTTGTGACTGTGAATGCTTCAGAAAACGAACGATTTTAAAGTTATATCAATGGTACACTCATATCAATCAAAATTATGTTTTACGCAACATAGAAGTTCAGACCTGCACTCAAATAAGTCGACCAATTTAGGTCACCCAACAAGGGGAACGTAACTTCATTCCGGTCCGTACAGGAGCCGGGGACAAATCCCGCATCCCCACCCGGTCCCATCATGGAGTCGCCAAGTCACAACCAGGACTGCCACCCCCTAGTTGCACGGGCTACCATACGATTAAAAGTATACAATAAATAAAGTATAGCTTTGAGAATTTTTTTGGGAAGGGGGAATTTTGGGGCATTTGTTTTTAAAATGGTAAGATAAGCATGCAGCCATGTACTGAGCTTAATATAAAGTGGAGGTATGTTTGCAAAATTTTGATAAAATTTACTCAAAAAGCTCTATCTTACCATCTGGAAATACTGACTCAAAGATTTTACTAAAAAGCTTGCCCCATACACGCGAGTCTGTACAAAATTTCATCAAAATAGGTTTATCAGGTCAAAAACCTTTAAGCTTCAAGCACGCCTACGTATGTACGAACATTACCCCCATTTTTTGTAGAGGGGAGTTCCTGGGTCATAAAAATCTAAAAATTCAAAAAACTTACCCCATTTTTTAACTAATTACCATACTGCCCTTGCAGAATTACTCTAGAGCTGTGATGCCAGGAAAGTAAAATATATTAATGATACTACCATATTAAAAACAAAAGCAGGTGGGCGAGCAAAACGTTTTACAGTTGTAAATTGATTGATGCAGGCGTAATATTAACGAAATCCTTTCATATACATGAATGAAAGGAGAAAATCCAGTAAGAAAATGCAACTATCTGTCGAATTTTTTTGTTGGACGGTCAGTCGTGTAGAATGCGAGACAGTGACTGTTCCGGAGTACAACATTTACATTAATTGTTGTCATATATAATGTTCCTTATTTAATGGCGTCTACTCATTCAAAATCTTATTTAATTTGTCAGTTTTTTGTAATTAAAAAAATTGTATCGCTTCTATGAAATTGTTGCCTACCTTAATATTACTTATTATCCTGTTTTTTGTCTTTTTTTTTTTATTAAATTTGTTTGACTTTTGTATAACTAATAAAATAGATTTCTCCGCGGAGCAGCAAATCCGTATCATTCGATAATTTTTAAATTATTTCTGGTTTCGGCTAAAATAAAAATAAATGTATCGAATTTCTATTTTATCTTTTAATTTGTTGGATCGTCCTCCGTTGTCCTCCCAACAGTCTGTTGAACGTTATTACACCACGATTTATATTCAATTTATTGCTGCGCATATAAAGGACTAATAACGAAATTATTACTCGAGTTCTTGTTCATTTCTTTCTGTTTAAGATGCTTCTGTTTAAGATTCCTCTCGCTACCAAGAGGTCGGTGCAATGATGATTAATACGTTAGACTTTAGTTCATGTTTGTACTTCTTTGATGACATTATCGTACTGGGGGTACTGTTATTTGGATTGTTTTATTTTTATTTTTAAAATTACATGAATAGCAGTGTTGTACTGTTATTATCACCGTTGTAGTAGTTACAATTCCAAAAATATGAATATAAAGCCAAAAATACGCACTACATAATTAAATAACGTAGGACAACCATTGTTTGTTCTCAGATTATTAATCCGTTCTCAAAATTTATTCTAATTTATTTTATTGCATTTTCCATTAAATAAGAAAGAAAAGTCATCCTTGTTTCTTTATTTACATATTATATACGCTTGATTTTACTTTTATTCTGATGAGTTCCTTCTGGATTGTAGTATCCGTAAGTATTAAGGGATCCAATCTCTGGTTAGTTATGACTCATTCTGAAAAACATGAGAAAGAAATTGAAAGCGTAAATAATGAGTTGTAATTATATTTTTTTAGTTGAACTGTATGCATTTTGTTGTCCGGACGCTGAATAATAAAAAAAAAATCTCATGTAAGGCTGATCCTATTCAAGTCACTAAAAATGAACGTTACTTTATTTAACAAGCGCGTTTTTTTTTTTTTAGCATTATAATTTGTTAGTAAATATTTTTGATAAATAATCTTATTTAATTTGAATAAAGCTTTTTCTTAATAGTAACATTTTCTTTCGTTATACTTGTGTATTTAGATCTTCAGGATATAAAACAGAAGTATTCTATTTCTTTTGTGGTAATTACTCATAATCGATGTAAATCATACATTATTACTTCTCGTGTTACCTCATTTATTCATCCTTGAGACATGTCATGTATTATTAATTACTAACTTACCCGGTTTATGTTATTCTTTGTTAATACATTTATTTATTTTCACGTGTATTTCAGGTAAGTTATTCATTTTATTTTGGCTTTATTTATTTTATTTCGTAAACTTTTACTTTCGTTGCATAGTGATGATATATGCTGCTACAATTATAACCGGAAAGTATACAGATCGGTAAAAAAAATATTAAAAAATTGGTATTTTTTACGCTTCGTGCCTTAAAGAGACATTTAAAAAATGATATTTTTAAGAAAAATAATATATTTAAATAAATTGTAAATAATCTGGGGAAAAAATATTTTATTCCGATGCTCCCAAGTCTTTAAAATCTATTTTTATCAGACTTGCGTATATATGTATGTTTGTCTTTTATTTCTGGATCCCGTTGACCGATTTTCATCAAATTTCTAGACAGTTATTATTTTCAGGGAAAGAATGTGTAAATTTTTTGGAAAACGGAGTGTGGATGTTTTGGGCCAAATAAAATTTCAAATCTTTAGTGGGACACATCAAAAGATCTTTCGTACAAAAGTTAAGTTTTTTTATCAAGATTTTTTTTTGTCTTCAGTCATTTGACTGGTTTGACGCAGCTCTCCAAGATTCCCTATCTAATGCCAGTCGTTTCATTTCGGTATACCCCCTACATCCTACATCCCTAACAATTTGTTTTAAATATTTCAAACGTTGCCTGCCTGCACAATTTTTCCCTTTACCTGTCCCTCCAATATCAAGGCGAGTATTCCAGGATGCCTTAATATGTAGCCTATAAGTCGATCTCTTCATTTGTCACTTTATCTACCCATCTAATTTTTAACATTCTCCTACAGCACCACAATTCAAAAGCTTCTAATCTTTTCTTTTATCAAGATCACAAATTACCAAAAATATTTATTTAATATTCACCCTCTCCACAAAAATAATATATATATGTATAAACTATATTTTGCATCTGAAAATGAGTTAATGGGAGTTTTTTTGAATCTTTCATCAGTAAGTCTTCAAATATTTCAAGAATTTTTGCCCATCACACTTCAGTGGTATGTGGTAACAAAAAATAATAATTTAAATTCATTTTGCTAGTTACTCATTTTATTTAAAATGTAAAAATCTTAATATTTTGAGACCACTGACAGTTTTGTATTTCTTGAAATACAATAGAAATTAGCCAAAGATTTTCACTCCTTTCTAGAAAAATTCGTTTTTTACTTCCTTGTACGAAATAAAGGAAGTATTGTGATCGCGAAAAATTTTGGTTTTCAGATTTCAACGGAAATTTTGAATTTCAGATTTCAATGGATTCCTGAATCCATTTCGCGGTCATTTACACGGAAAAATGTTCGCACGAATTAAAAAAAAACTTTTTCTCGAGTTCAAGGGAGATTTACCTTCTCTATTAGACCTACGAGACTACCACCGTATTGGGAAAGGCTCTCCCAATCGATTTAGTGGTAAATGTTCGGGCAGTCATGTGGAGATTGCGAAGATGCTGTGAGGCCGAGGTGTTTGGGATGCGGTTTCGAGCCGGGCCAGTACCGGAGCCGAACGGCGATCACAGTGCCCGGATCTAAATTTCGTTCAGTTGCCCATCTCTCGCCTGCAGAGCCTTGCGATGGAAGCATGGCAGCTGGAATGGGACACCATACTAAGGGAAGATCCTTGTATAAGTTTATACAGGATTTGGGGGATGGTATGCTTCGAGCTCTTTTTAAGGACAACGGTGCCCGGGTGCTCACCAACCATGTTAATTTGAACCAATATCTGTTTCGGTTCCGCCTGGCAGCTGATAAGCTGTGCGTCTGGGGGGAGGTCCAGTCAAATGAACAGCTGATGTTTGACTGCCCTGCTCTTGGGGGGGGGGGGGCAGAGACCGGGCCACCCTGGAAAATTGGTCATTCATAAGCGGCGAGACAGCTTGGCGAGAGTCGCATTGTCGAACCGTGTGGAAGTTCCTAGATGCGATTGCTTTGTTCAACCGGCATCCGTAGTTTGTTTAAGGGAAAGACTTCTACCGCATTGCCGTGGGAAGCTAATTCTGAGTATGGCTGACCACTAGCCAATTATTATGGCTTCAGGCACTATATAATGGTGGACAGGTACTTGCTGGCATTCAGCGACCTAGGCGTGGCAGCGAATTGCTGCCTAGACAAAGTAAATTTTATTATGGATGTCATATATATTTTAAGTAGTTGACGGGGTGCGCCTGCCCATTTTAACAAATATATGATAAGTGAGCGGTTGGGACACGTAAGCCAATGGTGTATGGCACCGCGCTTAGTCCGCTCACGATGTTAGTAAGCTATAGCAGCAATGTTAGGATACTGGTCGCTAAATTGTTCGAGGCTGAGTAGCCGTTTGTGGCAAGACATTCGGTCTTATGCTTTAGGGCGACCGAATGGAGTGGTGGGGGGAGAAATGCCAAGCAAACCAAGTTCTCTATTAGACAGTTTCCAATAGATCTAAAATTTTATTTCCACGCTCTGTTGCCGTATTATTTTATTTTGAAATTTTTTTGTACAGTTTAAAAATAGGTTGTTAAGATTTTAAAAAAATGGAAATTGAATTAAAAAGAAAAATAAATGACCTCCATCGATCTCTTGGCAGCATCTCAGTCTTTCATGTGGAAGATTTCGGGTTCCATTTCCGGTCAGGAAAGGTATTTTTCATTAATTTTAAAATTTCCATTCCATATTTCTCCATTGAAGCTTAAAGCTCATGCTATAAAAGAAAACGTATTTTAAAATAATATATGAATTACGTCATTCAACGCAAGTAGAAATGATATTTCTTATATTTTAATTTACAGAAAAGTTGTCTTACAATTGTACAGTAACAAGAATAAAAAATAATAATTTAGTTAAAAAGTATTTGTATTTAAAAAAATATTGTTATCTTTATTTAGTCAACGTTTGACATTGAAAAACACTCTCTGTAAGACAATTTGTGCATTGTTAACTAATGACCTTTGTTTTCTCAACATTGCAAAAGTATGTTAAACGGTCATAGGATAGAATGATAATGCAGTTAACTCATTTATGTGTTTGCATCATCGATTTGTTTTCCATTCATTATATACTATCTGTATATAAGTTAACAGTTCTTATAAGTATAGGACGGTTGGTGCAGTTGTTGTTTTCTCATCGACCGGTTCTGGGTTCGATCCCAGCAAACGTTTTTCATTTCTGTAATTCCATGCCATCATAAAGAAATGACACATTTGAGATCCGCGTATTGAGTAAAATTCAGCGGTATTCGCATTGTAACTTGTAGCCGCGTTCCGAGAAAGACCTACAACTGTGGGTTGATTCTGGTGCACGGTTTACACACACCTTAATTTAAAGTATATCATTTTATTTAAATATAATATTTTTTTCGTTTATTTAATTTTATGATTCTGACTAAAGCGCGCGCGCTTACCGTATTTAATTCGTGCGGGTGTGGCGGTACTAGCATTAACTAAACTATTTCACAACATACATAGAACAAATTTCGCTTGTACTTTTAGCAGACTGATGTAGCCGTGATGTTAACGCACCAGGTACCGAGCGATCGCGTTCGAGACCCAGCCAGACCAAGTTACTTTTTTTCACTTTTTACTGTTATTCATTTATTTAATTGTATTGCTCACCTGTGATGCCATGACGTAGCAGACAACAGCATTTTTTGGGGTGGAGGTGCGATTTTGATAAAATGTTTTTTTTTGTTGCGAATATTGTTATTTTTTAATCGTTAACAAATATGCCTAAGAAAAATATGACCTTAATTAGGCGAAATCTCGAGATACTGAGGGTGACCTTGATCTATAGCCTCACCCCTTTGACCTTTGAAGTTGAAAATTTAACGGCATCAATGCCATGTATATGGAAGTAGTCCGACCAAGTTTGGTCAAATCGGTCCAGTAGTTCTGTAGATATAAGGTGATTTAGAGGCCGACACCGAAAACACGCACGTACTTACGAACATTAACATTCGGGAAATTTCCATCCGGTTTTTTTGGTTGCTTAGGTGTCAAGTTGATGATTCTAATGATGCTTTTGATGATTTTTTTACAACTATAACCCGCAAAGTTATGATACTTAATATGTAATACGGATATTATATAAAATTCACTGATTACATTAATAAAAATATTTTTTTTTTATCGTAATGTGGGGCAAGTAATTCTGATCTTTTTAATTACTCAGAAATGTTTCAGTCATCATTAATTTAATAAATTAAAAATATTTGGTGAAATAATAAATTAAAAATATTACGATAACCATAATATAAACAGTATTTTTATTTATCCATTTATATTTTTTAAAGTTGGTTTATGTGTATGTATTCACAAATAAATTTAAATTGCGTTTTTATCGTTAATAACATTATAAATATGACAAAACATCACATATAATGACATCACACCTTAGTGTACAGTGCATACAAATAATATTTCATCATGACTTGGCAAGTTAATCGCACATATAAAACTTATTCGCTTTGTTATTGCTTTTAAAATAATAATTTTTTTTTTCATTTATACGAAGCGTAGTAAAACTTTAGTATAAATTAGTATTACACTCGGGAAAGATACAGCAGCAACATAGTAAAGTTAAAAAAAGTTAAAGTGGGAGGGATTTTATTTACTTTTATACGGATTTGAATGCTAGACCGTGGATACCGGTGTTCTTTGGTGGTTGGGTTTCAAACTGAGATTGTACTAGACTGCACTCAATTTACACTCGTACATGTCATCCTCTGAAGTAATACCCCTGAACGGAGGCTAAACAGGAAGCTTCCCGGAGGCTAAACAGGAAAAAGAAAGAAAGGGATTTTATTTCTGAATAACTTTACTATTAAGTTTATATTCAATTTTATTTCTGAAATTTTTTTCAAAAAACTTTAGAAAATTATCTTCCATTGTATTCGGTCGCGTAGTACTCAAAGGCTAAAATAAATAAGACAAATTTCTAGTTTGTTGTTTAGATCGTGTCGACGTCAATTATTAGTTTGTGCCTTTAACAACTTCTGAAATAGTTTCATTCTTTGTCTGCCCTCTGCGCACATACCCACCAGTTATGGTAATTATACCTATGGAACGGCCAGCTGCTTTCGAAGGGATGAGGGGTTTGTCAGTTTATTTATAAGGGGGGACCATACCCTCTTGTGACACAGTATCTTTATTAATGGCTTCATGAAATATTTTAGTTTTACACTCTTCTTTTTTTACACAGTACGTTTTTATAACTTTTACATGTTTTAGAATTAAGCTTATCAAAAAGAATAGAGCATACATTTTTTTTATTCGCTTATAAAAAAAAAAAAATTAGCAAGAAACTCTAAATAAGGGTGTTAATAGGAATTATTGTTTCACAACCAAGCGCGCTTGAAGTAGGTTTGATTAAAGAGAGAAAAAATGTTTAAATAAATAATTAAATTCTTATTATTCGTCTACGTAATGATGGGTTATTGTAACCTTAGATTCTAACCCACCGGGCTGGTCTAGTGGTGAATGCGTCTTCGCAAATCAGCTGATTTCGAAGTTGAGAGTCCAACGTTCAAATCCTAGTAAAGGCAGTTACTTTTATACAGATTTGAATACTAGATCGTGGATACCGGTGTTCGTTGGTGGTTGGGTTTCAATTAAACACACATCTCAGGCATGGTCGAACTGAAACTGTACAAGACTACATTTCACGTACACTCATATATATCCATCATTCATCCTCTGAAGTAATAACTGACGGTAATTCCCGGAGGCTATACAGGAAAAAACCCTTGAATTCTAGATCTTACTTCGATGTATCGAATATTTAAAGCGATTTGTTCATAGTAATTAATCGTAATGTTTGGTATTAATCCTATTTCTGCTACTTTTATTGTGTAAAATTTGTTCGTGTGAAGTATAGGTAATGTAATTGTAAAATCTATTTACCTACTTTGAATGGACATTAATCAAAAAATTTAATTACTTTTTATTTATAGGAACGGGCAAAATTTATTATTTCAATATTACGCGAAAATGGTTATAATGGAAGTCATATTGTCATTCGTTTTAAATTAATATTACGATGGACTTTGTTACTGGTACTCAACGTGTGTAATACGAGAACAATTTAAACTGTCGACTAAGTGTATTCCATCCGTATCTATATATGTTGGCGTAGGCGTCAGGTGGTGTTAGTTAAGGACCATCTGTTACATCGTATCCCATTGCTTTCAAAATGTCGTTTTGAAATGCGAGTTTTTATAGTTAAAATGAAATTTAAATATGAAACGAATTATTTGAAATGATTACAGTTGTAGTACTTAAGTTGTAGTATTTTTATGACAAAAATTGTCAGATCGATTATTACTAAAAATATCTGATTCTTTCGCATCCTTTGTTTTGGATTAAACTCCGATTTAAATAATTAAATTAGTATCCCGATGGTAGTTTTACATGAAATTTTATGTGTTAAATCATTGATTCAGTCAGTGAATTTTTTGAAAATAATGTTATATAGGTTGTAATTTAAAATTGCTTACGGAGATGGTACTGAATATCGGGGTATACATTAAGGTTTAATATACGTTTAGATAGTTTTTTCTCTTCTCCTTGAACCCCCCCCCCCCCCCCCCCTCGGAGCCGCATTTACAACTAAATATAAACTCGGCTTCGAAGGGTGCCTCTAACTATCTCATAGGGAACAAAATTCCCGCCAGATAGCCGAGACTCGGTCGTTTAGGCGCCATGCCTCTAATGAGGGGACCCCAAAGGATCCCCCCCACCGGGACTCGGTCTTTATACCGTGCCTCTAATGGGAAACCCCCGAAAGGATCCCCCACCGGGACTAGGTCTTACATTGTTAGAATAATAAAACCGAACTGTATGGTATTGTTATAAATGAAAGAGCATTTTGTCTTAATTTTTGTATCATCCCTTGTAACTCACTACTGTGTTACGAAGAAAAACGTGTATCGAAGAATGTAACAAACTTTCAGAACGTGTTCTACTGATAAAAATCGAGAAGAAACTTCTCTATTCGAAAAACGCTTCCGTAGCGAGTGTCGACTGGCGAAAGATTCGTCCTGATTTCTACGCCTTTGGTAAAATTAATCCAAATAGTAATTCTTGGAACCCAAATTAAGTGATAGATTTAGTGGTTTTGCATGAAATCTGACCTGAAAAAATTAGGTCTCAGAAATGTATTTTTAGTAATTTTCGAAAAATCCGAGGTAAAACCAAACCATCGGATCGAAAACACCATTTTATGTTTGGCGTAAAATTACTTCTGTTAAATGGATATTAAATACAAAAAGGTTTTAAATAAATCTTTTAGAGAATTTGATTTTGAATGAATCGGTTTGAATAAAGTCCACAGAAACTAAAAAACACAATCACAAGAATTTCGAAGTTTATTAAAAACAAAACATATCGAAATGTGATAGAATTTATTAGCTATTAAACGAAACAAAAACGATTAATATTACAGAACAAAAGAATTAAATATTTTATAAAAATAACTAATACAAACGCGGACAATATAATCAACTTACAAAACGACTTTGGAGGCCGGTTGATAGGCCTTCCATGTCCGTTCCATTTGTTTAAAAAGTCGCAGGCAAGTGTTGTCTAACTGCTCAGAGAAAAAGTATCTCCCACATTTTGACCTAGAACGTATTTTATTCAAATTTTCTGGTCAGATTGATTTCATATAAAACTACTCAATTTATCCCTTAATTTGGGTCCAAGAATATTACAGTCTGGCTTAATTTTAATGAAGGTTCAGATATCAGGGGAAAATTTTTCACTAGCCGGCACTCGCTACCGAAGCATTTATCGAACCTATGTTGATGTGGATGTTCTTGTTTATTTTTTTCAGTAGAACAAGTCCTGAAAGTTTATTACATTCTTCATGAATCAATCTGTGTGTGTGCGTTTGCGTGTGTGCGCGCGATCAATTTACCGTGAAAATCATGTTATTTACTCTATAATTCCACTATGGACTAAAATACAGAGATACATTTCAATTTGATTCATGTACAACCGGTAACGTCATACAGCACGTGTTGGAAATGGCCACCATTTTCCTGAAAGCAGGTCTGAACTCTTTGCACCATATTTTTTGACACCCTTTTAGGACGTTAGGTCTAATGGAATTCATCTGCAGTAACAGCTCGCTCCAGATCTTGAGGATTACGTGGCTTTGTTCGATATATAGTCCTTTCAAAAAACCCAGAGAAAGATATCTGGTGACAATAAGTAACGGGAACGAGGGGGCCACAGACCTGTTTTGAGATCATGCTATCACCAAACATTTCTTCCAAAGATTACACAGTATTTTTGGATGTATGGCACGTTGCCCGATTCTGTTGCAGATAACAGTAGCGTTTATCAGGCTGGAGAAGAGCTATAAATTGCATAATTTTATCCTGGTTTGCCGAACTGTCAAGGGTTCGTAAAAAAAAGAAAAAAAAAGAAAAAGAAAACCGTTATTCGTCGTCGATGAATCGCACACCAAACCTTCCTACCTTCTGTGAGTGCAGCGGGGATTCATGTAAGATGTGTGGATTTGTTTTGACTAGTATCTGTTCTGATTAACCCACCTGGGTGGTCTAGTGGTGAACGCGTCTTCCCAAATCAGCTGATTTGAAAGTCGAGGGTTGCAGCGTTCAAGTCGTAGTAAAGTCAGTTATTTTTACACGGATTTGAATACTAGATCGTGGATATCGGTGTTCTTTTGTGGTTGGGTTTCTATTAACTACACATCTCAGGAATGGTCCAACTGAGACTGTACAAGACTACACATCATTTACACTCATACATAACAAGCTCTGAAGTATAACCTGAACGGTAATTCCCGGAGGCTAAACAGGAAAAATAAGTATCTGTTCTGACTACTGATGTAACCGCTAAGGTGAAAATACGCTTCATCACTAAAAAACACTTTATCCAGTAGGCCCATCTAATTAAATGAGGTATCCAATAAAATGACCACACTATTTACAAAAGTATCTAGTACAAATAAAATTAATACCGCAAAATATTATTTAATCTAAACTGATTAACGTAAATATCCGGAAGATCGAAGTGAGGTATAGAATCTTAGGCTAAGATATCGTATTGTTAAGTTGACTAACAATAAGAATACAAAAAACTAAGTACCCCGATCATTCAATGGGGAGAGCAACACAAAACATTTTATGGAAAGGTAAAGTTACATCATTTTAAAGCGTATTGAAAAATAAAATTTTTAACGTATATTATTATTACCTTACGTTCTGGTTAAGACAATCTTAATCGAAATGGCATTGATTTAATGTTTTTCACAGCTAGTTTAGTTTCAAAAGTGATCTTTCTTTCTTTCCTTTTCCTGTTCATCCTGTGGGAATTACCGTTCAGGTATTATTTCAGAGGATGAATGAGGATATATATCAGTGTAAATGAAGTGTAGTCTTGTACAATCTCAGTTCGACCATTCCTGAGATGTGTGGTTAATTGAAACCCAACCACAAAAGAACACCGGTATCCACGATCTAATATTCAAATCCGTATAAAAATAACTGACTTTACTAGGACTTGAACGCTGGAACTCTCGACTTCCAAATCAGCTGATTTGGGAAGATGCGTTCACCACTAGACCAACCCGTTGGTTTTTCTTTTCAAAAGTGGTCTGTAGTACTCTTAAATTAACTGTTTAACAGTGAAATGACGAAAAATGAGATTTGACGAAACTTCCTACCTCAAAATGATCTATTTTTTCTGTATAAAACCACTACTATTTTCTTCTTGATGTATATATATATATATATACATACGAGTATATAAAATTAACGCTTTCAATCCAGTTTAAGAATTTCAAAGAGTTATGTTTAAATAAAGTAGGATATTGTCCCTGATTAATATCTATTCCATTCAAGAACTAACAGACCTGTTCCTGTTCCATTTATACGAAATTTCGAGCGGAAAATTCTTTCCAATTCTCACCAGATTTTGATCGCAGTTTATCATCGAACGTTGTCTCCATCTTCAGAAAATTTATGTTTTCGATTTAAAGAGAAAAAAATTGTTTTTATTTTATTTATTGGAAGTATTAGTTATTATCAGGTTGTACAAAATTTGATTATATTAGATAAATAAAAAAAATAAAAAAAACATTTTTAAATATATTAAATTTGGTTATTATTAGAAATTTTTATTCTGAATGCATCATACATTAAAATGATCAAGAAATTTCGTATTTAACTAGAGGAAAATTTAAGTCAGCATGAATTGATTAATGTAATACTGTACTGTTTTTACATCAGACATATTTTAATGTATAAAAGTAATTAGGTCTTTCTGTTAGAGATATTTTTAGTGAATCGCTATTTACTGGGGATATCCTTTAAACCATAAAGTAATAATTGGTTACGGTAAATCTATGAGACTCTGATATATTTACAGTGTGCTTTTAGAGCATTAATTTTCGCTGTTAGCAGTTACTTTTACTAATATACACAGTCGAGATGAAAAGGGGCTTGTAGGCAAGTATCTAGAAGAATCTCTGTCTGTTCACCGGGAACGGATGCGACCTTGGTCGGGGGCGACGAGACAATGCGCCCTTCCTGAATGCAGCAACGGCAGCTGTCTTCATTCAAGAGACAGAAGAGACCTGGCACGGCGGCCGGCCTGGCGCTTAATAGACGATATCCCTCTTCGTTCTTACCCTGTTTCCTCCCGCTTCATTCCCCTCCTTAACTACGGTCACTGACCTGTCTTGATCTGACGTTTACCTCCTTTCCAGTCGTCTTAAATAAAAGCTATGCAGCGGCGGGCTGTGGTGCGTGCTCGAGTGTGCGCGCATTAGACTCTTGCATACTGCATCTCGCCCTGCTTTAGCGGCCGGTCGGTTACGGGGTTATACATCTGTGCTTACTCGATGTTTATCTCTGTGTATATTATGAGTTGCTTATGCGGTCTGTTTGTCCTTTTTGCATTCCTTTTGCAGCATTCCACTGGTGTTCAAATTCAAAGGCGTAATAAAATTCCAAAATGTTTTTTTTTACTACTCAGCGGTATTTTAATACGAATATATTTGAGAATCTGCAAAGTAATATTATCTCAAGTTTTTTATTTTTTAATTTCTGGAATTAAACTTTCAATGATTTTATTTTCATTTTTTTTTTTAAATAACTGAAAAGGATACTTCAGTTTTATAGAAAATCTGTTTAATTTAATGAAATTATTTATATTTTATATATATATTTTATTTATATTTTATGCTTTATTTCTTTTTATATTTTATTTTCCTGTCTATATTCCTCGTAGTTACACGGTATAGCTAGCTATACTCTGTACTACGTAGGGAAAAGTATGCTAATCGAGTTAATTTTGCACGTCGGGTTTTTTTTTTTTTAGATAATGGCGTTTCATGACCCCTCTAACCAAAACAACGCAGTTTTAGCATTGAAAACTTTAGAATTTCCTGCAGGATGTACGTGAATATGTATGGTAGCCTGTTTCTTTCCTTGACCGGATGAAATTTGGAACAATAATTTGTGTGCACGTAACTTTGATGCCGTTTAACTTTGGTCAACGGGGCAGAGAGATACTAACTTTACGGGTCCTGTATCTAGGATATATAAATTTTTACGTTTAATTTAATTCCCTTAGATAGCTAAGATACTTTCTGATACCGGTTGGTTTTATTAAAAACCCCATAAACGGGTGGGGGAAACCTTTTTTCTTTTCTGTACTATTCTTGTATTATTTAGATGATCGTATTACATTATCGTACCGTTTTATTTATGTATTTGAGCGATTTAATTCAGGAGTATGCTTCATGAATTGCCATAATTGTCGAGTTTGGGACTCAGAAAATCCACACAAATCGGTAGAATTCCTGTGGTATGTTATCATGCGTAATCGAATTTTTGGGCAGTTTTTACTACGAGCAGACAATTACAGGTATAGTGTACTAGGACATGTTTCAGAACGTACCTATTTTTTTAAGCTTTTGTCTTTTTTTGTTTGACTTGATTTCTTCAAATCGAATCAATTTTTTTTTTTAATTTGTACGATAACTTCGGAATACAGATCACCGGTGGCATTTAATTTTATTTACGCCCGATCTACGAGATGGGAAGATACGGTTACTAAGTTTCCCGTATCTCAAAATTTTACTCAAAGTAGAATCTTTTTTTAAAATAAATCAATATCTCTTAGGAACTTTATACACTTTCGGTTTATATGATGTCCTATCAAGCCTTACATTAAAAGGGTGAGTTTAAAAAACCTTTTTCCTGTCAAAAACAATGGGATTCCATAAGCAAGAAATTTCGTAATATGTAAAATGAATTGAAATTACGGCAAAGCGAAACCATGTGGTTAATAAAGGTAAATGGCTTTTCCTCTAAGGAATTCTTCAGTAGCCTTAGTTGATTTTTTAGCCTTTTTTTTAAAAATCATATTTTATTTATTATTTTTACCAACTTTATCTGACGAATACATGCCACTAATACTTATTTTTGGCAGAAAATAAAATAAAATGCGCAAAAACAATGTTCATTTGTCCGAGTTTATTAGATTATGAATACTTGCGCGGATTACGTTAATTTGATATCGAGTTATTATGATATCGATGCATTATTCTACTTTAATTACCAAACTTTTATATTAAACGATCGAGGAATTGTTTCCCACGACCTTTTGAAGAAAAGTAGTAAAAATTCCGGTCGTATGATGAATTAGGGGCTGAAAGTAAATTTTCTTGAAGAGAATGAAAATACCATACACTTAAAATGTGGTTTCCATATATATATATATATATATATATATATATAGATCTATGTATAAACTTTTGTGGTTCACAAATCTCCAACATTATTAAATCAATATCATTGAGATTTAGATATGCTGTGGTAGTGTATCTGAAGTTGTGCCTGTGAAAATTTCATGAAGATGGATTGAATAGTTCTTGAGTTAGCTCAATGTAAGGTCGAAAAGATTTGAGCAGCACAAGTTAGAAGCGTGGTTGGTTAAGATGCTGCAAGTCGGAATGTTGACGTTTCTTTATTTGCGGTATCTATTGATCTATTGTTAGCAATATTGTTCGGCATATTCAGGTAGCGTTACTTACTTTGAGGGTCATGACGATCGGGGTATATGTTTTTTTATCTAATGGTTATCCGCCTGGCAGCTGATGAACTGTGCGTCTCCGGGTAGAGCTCAAGTCAAATGAACACCTGATGTTTGACTGCCCTGCTCTCGGGGGGGGGGGGGGGGGGGGTCCAGAGACCGGGCTACCCTGAAACTTAGTGGTCAAGGGGAAAATTGGCCATTTGTAAACGGCGAGTCAATGTAGCGAGAGCCGTATTGTATGGAACGTGTGGGAGTTTCTTGACGCGGTTGCTTTGTTCAACCGGCATCCGTAGTTTGTTTAAGGGTAAGGCTCTTACCGCATTGCCGTGGGAAGCTAATCCTGAGTATGGCTGATACCGATCAATTACTATGGCTCCAAGCGCTATAAAATGGTGGACAGGTACTTGCTGGAATTCATCGACCTAGGCGTGGCAGCGAATTGCTGCCTAGACAAAATAAATTTTATTATGGATAGTGATATATTTTAAGTAGTTGACGGGGTGCGCCTACCCATTTTAACAAATATATGACAAGTGAGCGGTTGGGACACGTAAGCTGATGGTGTATGGCACCACGCTAGTCCGCTCATGCTGTTAGGTAAGCTCTAGGAGCTATGTTAAGATACTGGTCGCTAAACTGCTCCAGACTCAGTTGCCGTTTGTGGCATAGACATTCGTTCTTATGCTTTAGGGCGACCGAATGGAGTGGTGGCGGGAGAAATGCCAAGCAAACCAATTTATCTAAGGGTTACATTGACTGTGCAGCGGTGTACTTTTATAGTAAGCCCTTATGTAGCGCAACATATACGCGCTTATGTATCGAGTTGCATCGGTGAGTGAATCGTGTTGGGACTAGTGATTAATCTGACGCAGTGCGTTATACTCTGCGGCTCGAAATAATAACAGCATTGGAGATCTTAACTTATTACTGATTTTCTTGTTACAGTATATTAAAACTATTTTTAAAAATTATTATTTACGATAATTTTATTTTAATTTGCTTCTTGATCGATTGCTTATTTCTTTTTCTTATATATTTCTTAATTCGTTTTATTGGTAAAATTTCAGATTAGAATGAATTGATATTTTTTATTCGAATTATCTTTTTGAGATTATACATCTCTTTAAAGATTTGTAGTTTATAGATTTATTTAGGTAAACATCGATAAAAACTTATTTATTCTGGTTGAAATATATGGATTATTGAATATTTTGATTTCTCCTGTGAATTTTTTTTAATCCATGGACAAATTTTAATGAAAGTCATATGAGATTGTATTTTTTAAATTCCGTAAAAAATTAATTTAATACATAAGTGTACGTATTTTTTTATTACGTCAATAGGTGTAACAAGTATATGGAAAATACTGTTTAGTGTGATTACGTGAATTATGTAAAATGTGGGTTTGAATTTCGAAATTAAGAAAACGTGCACTAAAAGATAATTATTGTTTAGTTGTTCGAATAAGTTATATTTATACTGTGCTACAGCTATAAAACCAAACCGGATTTTCATCTTCACTGTGTATCATCAATAAATATTTATCGCTTGTAGATCGAGAAAAGTCTTTATGTTAGTACATTTTACTAGCATAGTAAAATTATTAATGATTTCATTAATAATAATGAAATTACCGATCAAAGGTATTTAGTTTGAATTTAAGTAGGCGTTAATTTAAAAAAAAGTTATAATTTAAATAACGTATATCAGTTTTATTTCTTTTAATTATTTGTCAGCTGTGAAGTACATCAGTTTTTATCCCAGTTTTGTGTTTAATTATTACTTTTGTTACTGTATGAAATAATTTCTGTCTATGACACCACTTAAAGTGTTGAATATATATATGTTATCTAAAATATCAAGTGCTAAAATGTAATATATATTTTTCAGCTTTTATAAATTGCATTATTGTAGGGAAATGTCGTCTAGGGTTAAACTAATTAATTAACCTATATTTCAAGAATGGTTAACCACTAAAACCTCATTCATCGCTTCAGAATAACCCGTGACCTTAAAACCTCAATTCAGTTGCTAATTTTTATCCTGTAGGTGTTTGAAATATAATATCCCTTTTTATGTATTTTTATCATTTTACATTAATTTACCGGTTGTCCGAAACAGAACTCTGTGGTTTTAAATTAAATATTACAATGACAAATGTGTGTTTTTATTACATGAAAATACAAAGTCTAAAGTAATTTTTAACCACTTATGTAATTCAATATCAGCACCGTTTACAGGCTTGCAGACGTCAATCCGATAATCCACCTTATTCCACACTCTGGTGAGCATTATTGCACTCATTTCTAGTGCGCTTCTATGGCTGCTGTTAATCTTTGGCGCAGGTGGCAGTGTGACTGGGTTTTTTCTTGGTATATCTAGTCTTTTACTTAGCCACAAAAGAACTCCATCGGTGTTATATCGGGACTTTCTGATGGAAGATTCTCTGCCTATCCGGCCTTCTTGGAACCTGTCGTTGAGCAGGCACAATTTCTGATTGATACGGATGGCTCTAGCCTGTGTTGGAAAATTAAATCGTCCATTTTTTTAGTCTACTGAAACAAAGTTCTGGAATATATCCGAGTACATTGTGACCGTAATACTCTGTTCATGGCAAAAAAAAGTCTAAAGATTCAATTGTGCATGATACCACCCAACATATTGACTTTCGAACAGTTGCGGACGAATTCTACCGATTCGTATGGTTTTTCTGAGCCCCCGTACTCGAAAATTATGGCGGTTCACGACTTCATGAACGTGAAATATCGCTTCATCAGAAAATAAAATGCGCTGCAGGTAGTTTTCATCAGCAGAAATGAAGTCTGTAATGGTCGTTACAAAATAAACTATTTGTGGCTTATCGTCAAGTTTAATTTTGTGGAATAGCCGCAATTTTAAGCACAAAGTTTCAATCCCTTGCGAACAACATCATACACAGTACTTTTAGGAGTGTTTAGTTAACGACTGACACTACGAAGTGAATATTTTGGACTTCGTGAAAACACAGTCGAATTCTTTTTTAACTTTTGGCTCTTGTTTTAGGCGACACTCTGGTGTGTCCATTTAAACGCTTTCGGTTTCCAAAAAACCGGAACTTTCGACTGTTTGGACCTAGCGGTCTTCCCAGTTCTTTTTCATTCATTTCGATCTTTGTACCCTTTCTAGCGTTGAAAATGTTCGTATTATGAGTTTTTTCTTGTGAGTGTGAAGCGAGTGTTTTTGTTTTGATTTTCTTGTTTAATTTTATCTTATGTGTGGTTTCTACTGTTTTAAGGCCAGTTTTCTTCAGATCCTCTTTTATTTCTCTGATCCATCTTCATCCTGTCAGTGTTTTTCGAGTCGAGATTATACTGTACTAGCCGTTTCAGAAGTCTTGAATTATGCCTCCTCATTATATGTCCAAATCCTAATCTCCTTTTACCCATGTTATCAGTGAAGGGTTATAACTCTTTGTACATGAGTTGGGCATAATCCACCACTGCCCGTCTTTCAGATACTTTTTATTGCTTCAGGCTCTTCCAACTTTTTCGGTTTCTTGAGTCTATCTGTCTTTGATTGTTCGTTCAGGGAACAGTGTTTCTACTGCAAAGAGGCTTCTGGTTTTATAGCTGTGTTTTAGTATCTTATTTTTGCGTTTATTGATAGGCATTCTTTATTGTAAGTGTACCAGGCTAATGTTTGAGCTTTAGTTAGTTTGTTCCTTATTTGGGTCGAGGTTTTTTCGTTTAGATTGTTTATTACTATTTCTCCGGGATGTTTAAATTGGGTTACTATTTTGATTTTATTACGTTTATTTTTACTTCTTTTAGTCGTTTTGGTTTTTGGGGCATAGTTTCTGTCTTTTCGAATGAAATTTTGAGGCCAGCTTTATTTGCAATATTTTGAAGAAGTTCTAATATTTGTGATTTAGCTTCGTCTATGTTGTTTGCTAGTAGTACCAAGTCGTCGACGAAACCAAGACAGTTTGTTTTGATTTTTCGGTCTATTTTGACTTTTGGGAGGCATTTTTTGAGTCATTCCCTCATTACCATTTCTAGGGCACAGTTGAATAATAGCGGTGAGAGCCCATCGCCTTGGCGCAATCCTGTTTTGATCTCAAAAGGTTCTGAGAGCTCGCCTCTGAATTTTAGCTTTCACGTAGTAGTGTTTGTAAGGGTCAGTTTTATCATGTTGATTAATTTGATATGTAGTCCTAGGTGTCGTAGAATTTTTAGTAGGGATTGTCTGTGGATGCAGTCATAAGCTTTCTTGAAATCTACAAATGTTGTCACCTTGTCTTTGTTTCTCTTCCTGTAATAATCCATTATTAGCTTGAGATTCATCTAGTCTCGACAGCTCCTCCAAGGTCTGAAACCTCCCTGGTATTCTCCTAGTTCTTTATCGATTTGTGGACCAATCCTTTTGTGGATGATTCTTGAAAGAATTTTGTATGTTCTGTCTAGGAGTGAGATTCTCCTGTAAATTGTTAGGGTCTGTTTTGTCCCTTTTTTTATAATGGATGGATGAAGGCTGTCGATCAGTGTTCTGGTAGTTCTTCTTTGATCTAGATGTTAACAAGCTATTGATGAAGGGCAATTTCTGCTGATCTTCCTGCATGTTTCCAGATCTCTACAAAAGTCTGAGCTTCTCCTGCTGCTTTGTAATTCTTCATCCCACCAAGTGCTTGGTAGATTTCTTTTATTGTGGGAGGGTTGATGTTTTCTGGTGGTGTTGTTGTTATTGGGGTGTTGAAGTTTAGGAATCCTATCGGTTCTTCGCAATTTAGGACTTTGTTGAAATATTTAGCTAAGAATTCCGAGTTGATTTTATTGTTATGGGCCAGTTTTCATTTTTTATTAGTAGGGTTGGGGTCCATATTTTTGGAGTTGTTTTTTGAAGATTTTGTAGTAGTCTCTCTACTGTGTTTTAGTGAATTCTTCTCTTGACTTCTGTGTCTCTTTAAGGCGTTGTCCTTTTTATTCTCCTTAGGGTTCGGGTGGTTTCTTTTCTTTGTTTTACTAGATTTTGGAAGGATGTTTCTGATTTTTGGGGTTGGTGAAATAGTCACGCTTGATGTCTTTTTCCTACTGTTTCGTCACATTCGTTGTTCCACTATTGATTTTTTTTTGTTTTTTACGGGATTTAATGGGACTAATTCTTCTGCAATTTGTATAAGGTTGCTGACTAGATCTTCGAATTTATCCGTGATTTTTATTTTTTCTGTTGCTTTTTGGTAATTCCCATTCTTGATTAGTTAGATAGGGTCCATTTTTCTTTTAATTTTTGGGGCTTGAATCTGTTGCTTTTATTGGGGAGAAGTTTAATTTAAATTTTGACTACATAGTGATCTAAGTCAGTGTCTCCTCGGAGGACGTTTACGTTGTAGATCTCCTTGTGGTGGTGTTTGAAAGACATGGTCTAGTTGCCATTCTCCTTTAGTGTAGTCGGGATGTTTCCAGGTTTTGAGTTTTTGAGGTTTCCTCTTGAAATATGTGGATTCGAGATTAGGTTGTGGTTTCTGCAGAGATTGATGAGTCTGTCCATTTTTGTTTGTTTTCTTTTGGGCAGGCTGCTAATCGATGATGTCGCGGTATCTTCTTTTACTGTCTAATTGAGCATTGAAGTCTCCGATTAATTGTTTAACATTGTTTTTGGGGATGTTATTTATAGTCAGGTCGAGTAGATCCCAGAACGTTTCTGTTTCTTTACGGTCTTTTGAAGAGTTATTTTTATTATTAGCGAGTGCATGGGCGTTTATGATAGTGTAGATTTTACTTGATGCTTTTAGGGTGAGTGTTGAGATTCTTGGGGATTGTGACTTGAATTTTTTTATCGAGTTTATTATCTTGAGGCTGATTAAAAAGCCTGTTCCAAACTGTGGGACATTTTTCATCACTCTCTTTCCGGGTATACCTTTGTAGAGTCTATATCCTTGAGTTTCCATGGTGTGCTGGTGGGTTTTTAATTTCCTGTAGACCCACGATAAGAATTTTGTATTGGTCCATTAGGTCAGTTGTTATTTTTGTTAGATGTTCCTATCTCGAAACGATTTACCTTTTGGTACAAGCCATCACACCTAAAGCACACAAGGGTGGAAATCCAACAATTTACGAGTAAAATGGAAACGGTACAGTTGTGACGAATCATTTTAAATGATATTGAACAGCCCATATAATCGTCTCGTACCGAAAATAAATCTTTTGAGATATCATCCGCTGAATTTAGTTTTCCTTTTTTTGATAAGTTTTTGATGGTTAACATAGTTTTTAACATTTTGTATATAAATAAATGTAAACACGAAAAACTATTTGTTTATTTCTTGTACTGAAACGAAGTAGCGAATTACGGCTATTGTTCTAATAATTTTTACTACCTGAAAAACTTCTTAGCGATATAATTCCTTGCCATATCCTTGGATAGAGGAGTTTGTTGTATCATTTGGAACGGAACGGAACGCAAAAATGGCGGGAGTTTCAATTTCTCCCTACAGATCGCAGAGCCTGGACAATGTCCCTTGCTGCTGTATCTTTCTATTATCGGGCGGATTTAATCGGTTATTTAGTGGTGGTTATAAATTTTAAGTTTTATTTATGGACGGATTTGGTAATTTGCGTTCCTATCCGTATGGACCATGGTGTAATTTATTTACTGGTTCTGACCGTGATAGACTAAGATTTTGAGCAATCCCGGCGTGATTCCCCTTCAGTCCATCCGCTGAAGTACTTTCGGTGCCAGCACCTATGAGCTAGCAGGTGTGCGCCTACCGGAGCTCTAGTTATTTGGAGGGAGAAATGCGCCCCGTTCTCCGGAGGGAGTCTCATATGCTGACTAAATTGTGGGACGGTGTGGGGGTGATGTCTAGCTTTTTATAATTTTAACAAAATTTAATTGCGAAAACGGTTACTTTCGCGGCCGGAATGTTTGTGCGGTTTCCATTTATAGGTTACGCAATATAGAGTTTCCGCCTGGTTTGTCATTTTTGACTCTCGTACCGCCTCTTCACGGTGGTTCGTTTAATACGGCATGAGGCCGTTTTCTTATACCCTGTGGAGTACGGTCCTCTCGGCAGATATCCCGGAGATGGCCGTGTTCGGACACGACCGCTCTCCCGAACAGTCTGCGTGCCTGTGCCACTCCCACCTCGGATACGGTGTGTACTCCCGCATCAAAACGAAGAGTGACGTTTCTGACGAACCACGGTGCTCCAAATATCGTCCGCAACGCTATGTTTTGGACGGCTTCTAATTTCTTTTGAAGCGTGGAGTTCAACAAAGCTCCCCTAGCCGGGTAAGCATATGTTAGAATTGGCAGGACGTATAGCCGAAAAATGAGCAATTTGGTCGCCGGTGGATATGGGCTGGCACTGTTCAGTACTGGGTATAGTGAGGTGCTGACGGCCTTTGCCCTTTGGGTCACATATTTAACATGTTCTCCTAAGGTAGTAAGCCGTTTGTCCAGGACTACTCCCAGGTATTTGACTGTTTTCCCAAAGGGATTTTCTCTCCTGAGATTTCCAGCTGCCTGGCTGGAGCACGTGTCTTGTATGTGAACATCACTGCCACCGATTTTTCACCGTTGACCTTGATTCTCCATATGTCGAGCCACGCCTCTAATAGATCCAGTTACCGTTGGAGCCTCTCGATCGCGTAATCTACACTTCCGGATTCATAATAATATGCCGTGTCGTCTGCGTATAGAGCTGTTTTGACTCTTTCCGGCATATCGTTGACGTAGGCCGTGTACAAGAACGGCGAAAGCACTGCTCCTTGGGGGACTCCAGCGGCTACGTCTCTGGTGGAGGAGATTGTTCCCCCTACGCGTACAAAAAATTGTCGGTCTAGTAAATAAGACCGTATCAATCTGACATAGCGACAGGGAATCGTCGTATGTACGAGTTTATACAGCAAGCCGCTATGCCAAACTTTTATACTAGATTTTCTAGTAAAGCAACCGTTTTTCTATTTAGGCCTCCAACAAGACGATCGATTATTTTAACCAGTTGGAGGGTCGTCGAGTGTCCCTCCCTGAACCCAAATTGCTCAGGCCGTACTCCTTTTCCCAAATGTCGCCTAAGTCTCTCCAGGAAAATTCTTTCAAATAGCTTTGACAACACTGGTAATAAGGAAATTGGCCTGTAATTCAGGGGAAAGAGCAATTTTTCCCAGGTTTGGGTACGCATACCACCTTTGCAGTTTTCCAGCAATTCGAAAAATATCCAACGTACAAAATTGACGTGAATATTGTGGTTATGGTCGCTATAAATGCGGGTGGAACATTCCGGAATGCGCGGGCACGATCCCGTTAACACCCGGAGCCTTGTCGGGGCGTTTGGCTTTGATTGCAGCGGAAACCTCCGCCTCAGTGACTTGGTCTATTTTTAGTGGGGCGTCCTCCAACTGTGCTAAATAATCTACGAGGAAGGACTCCACCTCGGTTGTGTGGTCGTCGGTCGTGTCGGGAGGGGGGTTTGGAGTAAATTGGTTCTCCAGTGTGTCGGCGAAAACCTCGGCCCTGTTTGTATCATTTGATTCACTGAGTCTTTTTGCGTTTGAACATATTATTCGTGCATTCGTTGAATTAAATAATTAATCGTATCCGAACATACTGTTTAATTTTCTTTCTTTTTAGCTGCGCAAATATAATGATATATTATTGTACAATTTATTTTTGAATCCGTAATTAATTTTTACATTTAAAATTTTCGCTCTTGAAAGCAATATAATTTATTATCATTAAATAATGAATAAATGAGAACATCGTGTTGATATAATTTAAATTAATTGTGTCCCCCCATCCTTTCGCCCCTTCTTTTCTCAATTAACTGGATGGAATGTAATAAAATTTACTTCTGCAGATATAACCTTTTTACGCTCTGCTCATTTACCTTTACTTATTTCATTACTTTTGTCCGTATTTTAAAATATAAAATGTTAACTAATTAGCAACACACCTCTGTTATTTATGCGATGTTTATAAATCGTCTGAACCCTTCTTACACTTTATTTAATCTCTCCTAAAAATTTTCTCTGCATTTATTTTTCCCTTGTTTTAATTTTATTTTACGAATACGAAGTATACTTAATAATAAGTATATATTCGGATTTATCAAAGCTGCATTTTTAGATATTTTTGTATATTAATTGTTGATTATCAATTACTTAAACGCAATTCTGTTTCCTTTAAAACTTTCTAATTACTGTTGTTTACATTTAGACTGACATATAATAATTTTATTAAAAATATGTGTGTGTGTGTGTGTGCGCGCGCGTGCATAAACGCATATATATTTTTTTATAAAAAGAATTTGCCTATAAATATGTTTGAATATTTTTGCTAATGAAATTAGCAGTGATATAATTTTGATAATAATGGAAAATAAATTTCTTTTATTAGAATCGATCTAGAAAAATAATATACGAAAAAAGTTATAAATTATGACTGACTTTTACAGTATCAACCGTTTACATTTTATTCCTTTAATTTTAATAATAAATAAAATTTATTGTATATGTCATGGTCGAAGCGCACAACTTAATTAATCGTGACTGGAATACACAATAAGGACATTGTTTGAAAAACGTTTTTTTTATATTTTTTATCGTTGTAAAACGTACAATTGATCTTTTATCGCAATTTATTTTGTTATTTACGTTGTCTTATTTTTTTTTAAAACTTTTATACTACACTAATTTTAGACAATGAAAGGTGTGAACACGATAGAATTATAATTCCGTATTGTGTATTCCACGTAACAGATTCGTCAGGTTTAATTGCTGATTCTAGCGGGTTTACCTGATATTACATTGTATGGGAAAAAACGAAAATATACAATGGAATTTTTTATTTAATTGTACGCATGATAATATATATATTTATAAAACATTCTGTATTTTATTATTATTGAAGTTAATTTCTATTTTCTTGTTATGTAAACGAAATTTGTGCTATTCAGACACGATGCATAAGCTGTGTGCACTTGAATCCCCAACGTTTTGATATAATTACCGTATTATAATATTGATATATAATTTATATATCAACATATATATAAACATACCAACTAAAACAAACTAACATATTTGGCATTTGTAGACCTACAAAAGCCATTCCATAACGTAGACTGGAATAAACGTTCAGAATTTTAAAAATATAAGGGTTCAAATACAGATATAGAAGAACAATCCTAACATTTACAGGAACCCACATTAATAGTAATAATTGAAGAACATAAGAAAGAATCCGTAATTAGAAAGGGAGTCCGACAAGGATGTTCACTATCCCCGTTACTTTTTAATTTTTACATAGAACTGGCAGTTAATGATGTTAAAGAACAATTTAGATCCGGAGTAACAGTACAAGGTGAAAAGATAAAGATGCTACGATTTGCTGATTATATAGTAATTCTAGCTGTGAGTAAAAAAGATTTAGAAGAAACAATGAACGACATGGATGAAATCCTACGCAAGAACTTCTGTATGAAAATAAACAAGAACAAAATGAAAGTAATCAAATGTAGTAGAAATAATGAAGATGGACCACTGAATGTAAAAATAGGAGGAGAAAAAAGATTACAGCCATAGAAGAATATTGTTATTCAGGAAGTAGAATTACTAAAGGTGGACGAAGCAGGAGCGATAAAAAATTCCGAGTAGTACAGGCGAAACGAGCCTTCTGTCAGAAATAAATATAATTTGTTTACATCAAAAATTAATTAAACGTTAGGAAAACATTTTTGAAAGTATATGTTTGGAACGTAGCTTTATATAGAAGTGAAACTTGGAAGATCGGTGTAGCTGAGAAGAAAATATTAGAAGCTTTCGAAATGCGGTGCTATAGGAGAATGTTAAAAATCAGATGGGTGGATAAAGTGACAAATGAAGAGGTGTTACGGCAAATTGATGAAGAAAGAAGCATTTGGAAAAATATAGTTAAAAGAAGAGACAGACTTATAAGCCACATATTAAGGCTTCCTGGAATAGTCATTTTGATATTGGAGGGACAGGTAGAAGGGAAAAATTGTGCAGGCAGGCAATATTTGGAATATGTAAAACAAATTTTTAGGTATGTAGGATGTAGGGGGTATTCCGAAATGTGAACGACTAGCTGGTTTGAAATTAGACCAGTCAAATGAGTCAAGACAAAAAAAAAAAATCTAATTTATTTATTTTGATTGACGCCCAGCAACGTTTACTGTTGGATCGTAATGAATTTTATAGTGTGTGAAAGATACCATGCCTGACCCTGTACTGGAACCCAGAACCTCCAGATCAAAGGCAAAGACGCTATCACTCGGCCGTGGAAGTTAAAAAATATAAAGGTTATATTACAACAAATTGATAGATATATTTTTATATTATTTCCAAGGGATTTTGAAAATTTTAAACTTAATCTTTTTCAAGGTAGAGTCTAGTATCGGGAAATGTCGGTCAAAATTAAAAAAAATGATTCCGGACACGAAAATAAACAAAAGGTTTTATGAGAACAAATTCTCTACCATGCTACATTTTCATTCTGTCCGTCGTTTTATGTTTTTTCAATAGATATTTATATCTTTAGGTTGAGATATTTTAATGAAATTCTTTGTACATGTACCCGACAACATCTATTGAAACTTTTCTCTATTAATTATTGTAATTAATGGAAATATTACAGATATTCAATATTTCCAGATATTCTTCGTAATGTGTGGTGTGAAAATGAATATCGTCTAGACATTTTAGGCGCCACAAAAAGTGCTCATGTGGAACTTGTTTGAATTTAAGAAGTTCTGCAAACAAAACTGTTTGAATGCCCTGTTCAAGGATTAAATTTGCATGCAAGTACATTGCTTTGTTATTATTTTTTTTATTAACACCTAAAAGGCGCTGAATAATTTACGATTACCCTGTTTATCTCGTTAATCTCGGTGAGGTCGGCATCGATAATAACATAGATGTTCAATAGAATAATTACTTTCGGAAACTGTTGGTTAAAATAAACCTTCTTGAGAATTTATAATATGATATCGGAGCAAGACATGGATGATGACATCTGCTCTGCTCTCAAGTAAAGATTGCAGAGTGGAAAGATCAGGTTTTTGAGATCTGTTGTAGGAATAATGAGAATATTAGCCAGGAATTAAACTTTTATTTTTATCTACATGCTAATGATAATGATTATAGAAAGGAATGGTTCAATCGCACATTTCCCGGAAGAAGGGATGCTGATCGAATTCTGAAAATCATTAATGAAAGAGAAGTTTGGGGGAACAGAAGAAGAGATCAGTATTTAATAAGAAATCAATGAATGGCGTTACAGGCAATCAGCCTTATAATTGAATAAAAGAAGGTTAACAACAAACGAATATCAATTTATGAATTTATTCTCATTCTAGTACTGGTCATCTTCCGTTGACCTGCCCACAGTCTGCCCAGCCTCGTTACCCCACGATTTATATTACGTTTATTGTTCCACATACTAAAACTATTAACGAAATTATAACTCAAGTTGTTGTTCATTCCAGTCTGTTTAAATTTAAGATACCGCTACCAAGAGTTCGGTGCAAATGTGATTATGTTAGATTTAAACGAGCGTGTTCATAGTTGTTTGATTACGTCTTGTACTACGGATATTGTTATTTGGATTGTTTTAAGTATATTTTTAAAATTACATGAGTAACTATGTTGTACTGTTATTATCACCGTTGCAGTAATTACAATTCGGCATCGTTATAGATCTTCCTGCGATTGTATTTGAATCGTTTGTTTTATCAAGGGATAAAATTGATTGCGTTCGTTTGTTTCAAAGTTTTAGCATCTTACGAATGTAAATTGTAATCAGGGGCATCGCACGGCATTAAATGTTTTAAACGATTGAGTAGGGTGGCGGTGCAGAAAAAGCAGCAACTAGTGGATATATAAATGCGGCCCGATACACGGTTGCAGGGTCTAAACTAAAAATTTACTATGCGTTTATTCATGGAGTTATGTAATTACTACTAAAGCATTCTGTGAAAGCTAATTAAATAAATATCGACCGCAATACAGCTGTCGACTGGAGAAATTACCTACGGGAAATGTGCGACGAAAGGTTTTTAAAATAAAACCGTGCTACGGTGGCCCTGATTTGTCGGTAGAAATCTATGAGAAACAACTTCGGCAGTCTGTCAGGACCAACGTTTGGTTCGAACAGCTATGCTGTGAAACGGGGAAATGTTTTACGTTCGCGTTAGATAATCTTTCTGCAGAAAGTTATTGCCGAACCCACCGGGTTGCTCTAGCGGTGAACGCGTCTTCCCAAATCAGCTGATTTGGAAGCTGAGAGTTCCAGCGTTCGTCCTAGTAAATTTAGTTATTTTTACACGGATTTGAAACTAGATCGTGGATACCGGTGTTCTTTGGTGGTTGGATTTCAATTAACCACACATCTCAGGAATGGCCGAACTGAGACTGTGCAAGACTACACTTCATTTACACTATATTATCATCCTCAAGTATTATCTGAAAGGTAATGTACCAGAGGCTAAACAGGAAAAAGAAAGAATGTTATTGGCGATTACAATGGACCACTTCGTTACAGTAGGCTTAGATTACGGAATGGCCTGTCTGTTTAAAATATTTAAAAAAAATTCTTTTGTAGATTTTTATCAATTTTTTTTTAAACATAAAGTAACAATCTAAGAATTTTCAAAATATTTTTCTCGGAATGTTAATGCAACTTCTGCCAAAAATACGCACAAAATAAAGGGGGAAGGAAATAACGGAGGACAACCACAAAGTAGAAAAGAGAAGTCTACTGAGATGATAATGTCGTTTTTTAACCACATGTTCCAATTCTGTTAATCACTGATGATTATTGGCAGATAATTTACGCTGGTTTTCTTGCACATCTAAAAAATCTAAGAAAGAGAAAGAGCTTTGTGTTGCATTAAGTTTTTAGAGAATGCGAATAAGTTTAGAGAATGCGGAGACGAAGTGGACACAACTGCTATATTTTTTCGCTTCAAGGATAACAAATGTGAGATTTAAATTACGAGAGATGTAAGCGCACCTTGACTTCAGAATATCGAGAAAGTATAAAGCAAATTTATCGCGTTTACTTTCCATAAAATCATTCTGCTAAATTTTTTTATTGCATATTAATGATAAGTGAAGTAATAACAGTTCTTAGTAGTATAACAATAATTATTTATACGTGTATATATGCCCACTTGTCATTCATTAGTTATCTTTCCTCTTATCGACTAAGAAGTTAAACACATCTGTAACACGTGTATCGTCAGAGGTTGTATAAATAACCAGAAATTACAGACGGTACTATTTACTTTCTTTTATTTATTGTCGACTACATCCTTGTCTGCGTTTGTTTCTGGGCATGTCGTATGTCTTTATTCGAAACATCGTCTACTATTCTGGTTCTATTATTGTAAATAAGTATTTGTGTCCTAATATAATAATAATAAAAACAGTGATAATTATTAGAGCAGCCATTTTTTTCAGCTGTAATCCTAAAATAGATTTTACTGTTGTTTTATTAATAAATTAATTTTTTTATTCCAGACTCAGTTCCTTTAGAAGATTATTTAAAAAACAAACATTTAATTTTGTTTATACAAGCAATAATTTGAAAGTAACTATTTTGTACGGGATATTTCTTGAAAATTTAATGTCTTCTTTCAAGTTTTAAAATCAATATTTTTATTAATACAATGAACATGCGCCGCACTCGTAAAAAATAGTGTGTATACCTGTCTATTAAAAAAAAAAAGTGATGACATTGCCGTGTTATTGTGTTGTCAAAAAATGTCATGGAAAATTTTTATTTACGTCATTATATTCACCAATATTTTTTTTCAATAAATTAATAAACAACAATTGCGTTTCGTTTTATATTTTTCTTTTTTTTTGGCATGAAATAGAAGAAAAAAGTAGTTTTTCAAGAAATTTTGGAAAAGTAAAATTTAGATAGTTGTAAAAATGTAACCCATCGGGTTGGTCTAGTGGTGATCGCTTCTTCCCAATTCGGCTGATTTGGAAGTCGAGAGTTCCAGCGTTCAAGTCCTAGTAAAGACAATTACTTTTATACGGATTTCAACACTAGATCGTGGATACCGGTGTTCATTAGTGGTTGGGTTTCAATTATCCACAATCTCAGGAATGGTCGAACTGACGCTGTTCAAGACTACACTCATACATATCATCCTCATTCATCCTCTAAAGCAGTACCTGAAGGGTAATTATTGGAAGCTAAACAGGAAAAAGAAAGAAAATCTATAAAAAAGTAATCGAATAATCTATAAAAAAGTAGCGCATTCAGAGAATCGACGGGTTTTTACGATAAATTTATTATCGTTGTAATCGTCAGGACCAACACGAAATCGATTGTAACAATTTTAATTCGAAATAAACTATTGGAGATTTGTCATGGACGTAGATTTACGAACGTAAAAGCTATGGAACGGAAGTTCTCGTTGGGGAACAACCTCAACGAGGTTCCTCAACGAGGTTGAGGAACGTTGTTCCTCAAGGGGTCAACCTTGGGGGTTGACCCCCAAGGGGAAGACAACCAACATGTGACGGTCCGAACGTCAAGTCACTCCCTCCATACCTAGGTACGGAAAGGGCTGTACGGTCATCTTCATGGCCTCAAGACATATCTCACCTGGTCGCTGTGAAGACTTCACCGATGCGAATGCCACAAGCGACATTTACATCGGTGAACCGCGCCTAGATCACAACCTACAATCATAAATAATTCTATCAGGTCTAAACAAGACCATCCGACTGGGCTGATGCAACCACTATCCTACCCGGTCTTAGGATGAGTTCAGCACACAACTCAGGCATTTAATTTACCCATAAAATATTAAACTACAAATTAAATAAACTGAACGTGAAAATAAAAACTAAAATAACCGTAATACAAAACACTGACTGATTAAATAACATAAAATACCTAACCAAAAAATGTGTCAAGAACACACAAAAATAAAAAATAAGACTACCCTGGAAAAACCTGTTAACCCTAATAAACAAAACCGAACTTAATAAATCACAAAAGAGAAACAAGACGTGTGGACAGTCATAAACATAAAACATAAACAAACGCCAATAAACAAAAAGTAGACAAATCACATAAAAAATAACAAAATACTTACAAATAACTAAAAACTTAGAATAAACGTATAACAAATCACTAATCGCAAAATTTAACTAACCAAAACAAAAGTAAACAATATAAGAAATCTACACTAACACCAACCATTAAAATCATCTAATCATAACCCTAAAACCTAAGCGAAACAAAATAAAAATAACAAATATCGCAGAATAATCAAACCTATCCAACCATCAAAAGTAACATAATTCGTAACACACAAAATTGAAAACTTGAAAATCTAAACGTAAAGCATTACTCAACGAAACGAATTCCCGGAAGCCAGGAAAACATTTAACCCTACTAACTGACTATATATCTATTCTGCCGCTCAAAAGTTTCCACGCACGTTTGTACGCGAGGTATTCCTGGAATCGGTAATCGTGATTCGCCGCCTTCCGAGCACGATAGCAGTTTATGCAAGTAGGAGGACCACCGTCTTTCCTAACCTGACAATCCTTCGCCAGTTTCCGTCCTCGCCACGGAAGAAACAACGTTTCTTCTCCTTGCAAACCATGACATCGAAAATATCGACTGACATTTAAATAATCTTCATTTTTACATGAATTTTAGTTTATAAACAATATACCGGTTTGTAGGAATTTTGTTCGTAATTGTTTCAATCATTCAACTACATAATGCACCATATTATATTCTCTGTGGCCAGCCCGGAATATCACTTTAAAAAGACTCGCAAATTCTTCAACAGACTTATCTGTATTTTGAAGTCATACTGCGTCAATAAACCCCTCCTCACCAATACCTTGTGGAACGTCGTATACAATCATCCGTGGCCCATAGACCTTTGTGGTGACAGTCGTGATGGGATGTTTATTTATTACTTCATTTTTTCTGATTTCTTTCTCAGTTTCATTATCATTAGCCGCGATTCGTACACCTGGGTTATCCCGAACACTAACTATCCTCGGTCCTTTTTTCCTAGCTTCCAGGCTCTTCACCACCTCACCCTTAAAGGACGAGGAGGTGACACCTTTTTGGCTTGTCAATCAATATCACCAAGCTTTATCCCCAAGCTGTCACAACTTCTGCTGTCGGCGTCGTTTCAGTCATCTGCCGCTGTCCCATACCAGCCCTAAAACGCTCTATGTATTCCTGTTGTCCACCAACACGCTTGGCTGTAAAAAGGTGTAAAAATCGTAGCTTCCTCATTCGTGTCATTATATACGTTGCATTCGCTCCCTATCGTTCTTAGAGTCACCGACAAACTCCCCAACCTCATTACACGGAATTTTGAACAACCAAATCACCTTTGTCACCATGTCTCCCGAAATCACATCGGATGACGACAATCGCGCTTCCAGATCTTTCTTGGCCGCTACTTTTCTGGTTTTCATCGGTGGTACACCCGTTTAGACTGGCTTGTCGACCGGCTTGTTGGACCGAATGGTTCCAACATCAATTCTAGGTCTGAATCTACATCAGGATCCTGTGCACATATCTCCTCCTTTTCTTTCGCTTCTCTTTCCTCCTTTTGCCACATTTCCCTCTTCGTTCGTCTGCATTGTCTATTATGCTCCGCTTGTATTTTCGATTTATTTTCCTTTTGTTTGTTTACGCCTGGGTGACCTTTCGCCACAAATAGCCCCGCTTTTACTTCACTACTCATATTAAATAAATATAAACAACTAAATAAAGATGTACCAATGATAAGAAATGAAAACAGACCTAACAACAAATCCTACAAAAGTAAACAAAATAATTAGCTAATCAAAATGCCAATATGACCACCGCGTTTGGAACACACGGTTTCATCGGAATAATATAACATCGTGCCAAATTTATAAAAAGGTTAATAATACCAAATTGCAGCTATATAATTCATTGCAACCAGTCTGTTTGTTATACCGATGATTCCAACTATACCAAATTTATTGTAAAATTTCCATCAGAATTATTGTTCACAATATTTTATATTTCCGTTTAGATTATAATAATTGATTTGAGTGTTATTGTCTGCCCTTCCTAACATTTTTACTCTAACATTCATAGTTGACGCGTTTCGGAGTACCTCCATTCTCAGAACTATTTTTGGCAATGAGTCTTCCTGAGTTGGGATCGTCGACTAAATAGCGAAGTTAAGCTCCTCCCACTCCTCGTACATACCGTCATGGCTTCCTTTGGTTTGTCCCTCTCGTTCTAACGGTTATACAATTTCTTGAAACACTAATCCTTCTGATTCTTTATTTTAACAATTTTAGACTTTTAAACATTATATGGGATTGACTGTTTATTTGTTAATTAATTATCTTCTGTCTTTAATTTTAGCTTGAATATTTCCATGTTATCAAGAATATTTAAGCATTTTCTTATTTCTGAAAAATGTAAGTATTTTCATGGATTATGTCCTTTTTTTATCAAATGTGTTGGATCATAATTTGAATCTTTTTTCTCGTATTTATATGACCTCATATGTTTATTAAATCTTGTTTTAAATTTTTGTCCCGTTTTTCCTATGTAGGTCGCGTTACAATCACTTGTATTTGGTGTACTTAATTTTTGTTGTAATTGTATTTTTCTTCTATGTTGTTTCTAAATTTATTCTTGATGATATTATTTGTGGTAAACGCTATATTTCTGTTACATTTCTTTAAAAAGCGTTTAGTTTATTTATTTATTTTCCCGTAAATTTTCCCGTTTTCGTTTTTCTTCTTTCGGCCTATTGTCGTTCCTTTTTTATCTTTCGAAATAGTTTCCTTGTTATTCCTTTTTCATAATCATTATTCGCTGTTACTTGAAAGATACTATTGTAACAAGACCGGTATAACTGACCTGAGTCTTTCTGTAATTGGTTCCTACCAATTAAGAAAAAAAGTAGTATAAAATATAATAATGGGAGGAATGCAGAAAGGGGCTAAAATTTCGTAAGAGATAAATCTAGCCAACTAGATGGCCATAGACCACGGAAATTACTTTCCCCTCCCAAAGAACTCGAGTAGCAGCATGCATCATATGTTATTCGCTGTGTGGACTGTTGGCACTGAGTTGCTGCTACCAGCGTTCGCGTTCAAAACCCACTATTCTCTTCCGTGAAAACACGCATTAAATTCAGACCTTGTCGAAAACGTGAAGGTTCTTTGCACTTACTCTGCACAACTATCAGTTGTTTTAAAACGAGGAAAGATGAAACATAAAGAAACGTGGTGATGCTTGTATAGTTGCAAAGGGAGGGCGTTTTGAAACTTTTATATGACAAAAGCACTGAAAGTTATGTAATTATTTAATATTTATTTATTAAAATTAAATAAACTTTTTTCATATACTGATTTCAATGTTTTTTTTTTTTTTTTTCAGTAAGGTTGCGTAACTTTTCGCTCGCTTTGTATTTTCTGAAGACGTAATTTAGGTTTGTAGTATTTATGTTTAATTACATCATAGAAAACCCTCAACCAATTTTCCTTCAGTTCTGCGACGATAATTCTGCTTTTTATTTATTTTTCTTTTAGCATGTTTATATCAGTTTCCTTCGGTAAAATTGATCTCATATAATCTGTGTTACCGTAAACCGGATTGAGGTTTTATCAATTGTTATACTTTATATGTTTGTTGTCCTACATGCTGTGTCACTATTTAACCGTATTATGTTTCAAGAATTATATTTTCATTTTTCTCTGGTAAATTTATTTCAGTATCTGGTTTTATCAATGAAGTATTTAATTTTTTTGTAATCTTTATTTTTTAGTGAGTGCAGTCATTATTATGTAAAGAGTGCAATGAAGAGATTTACATCTTAATTAATTATATACCAACCGATTTTATCAAAACTTTCGCACGTGTATTAATTAATTAAATAAGTGACAAAAAATATATTGTAAAAATATCGGCTTTCTTTTATTTTCATGCAAACAAAATGACCATTTTTCAAAAATTTTCGGTAATTAAAGAAATTTATTTTACAGCTAAACAACTATTATTTCTAATGTAGTAAATCGATACTGCTAAATAATATATGAATATTTCCAATATAATTATAAAAAGAAAGAACGGATAATAGAATGCTTATTCAAACTGAAGTAAATTGTAAACTAAACTTACTACGTAAACAGAAGTTCATCTAAAGCTACACTTTAATAGGCTATAAAAATTATCTGTAAGCATGCCTGAAAAAATACTTGAAATTTGAGAGAGGTTTTCAGTGAGACTTTTCTATTCGTAATAAGATAGGGTGGGTAAACATTTATATTTTACTTTCCTGGTATCATAACTACAGAGCTATGGTGCAAGAAGGAAAGTGTTGTAATCAGTCAAAGAATGGATTACGGGTTTTTTTATTTCTCGACGTTTCATCACAGAAAACAAAAATAAGTGGGGCTCTTACATATACGTACGTATCAAAGTACAAATTTTATATTTGTCGGCGTGTTTGAAGCTTAATAACTTTTGATTGGATAAACTGATTTTGATGAATATGACACGGAGAATCGTATATACGGGACAATTTGTCGATAAAGGTTTGGGTTTATATCTCTTAAGTGCTGGGGTAGATAGTTTGTCTGGATTCATTTTTTTTTCAAAATTCTGCAAATGTAACCCAACTTTATATTAAGTTGTGTGCCTGCTTATCTTACCTTTTTAAAAAAAAATTGCCCCCAAATTCTTCCTCTTCCTCAAAATCGGAAAAGCTATCTTTTTATTTGTTACGTACTTTGTTAACTGATCTTTTTTTATATTTTAAGCATAATGTTAGCGCAAGTGGCCCAAAAACAAAAATACTTTCGTGGAAATATTGAGGGTTGGGGAACCGATCAAAGTTTAAAAAACTTGATTTTTAAGACTTTAAAATTTTTTTTTTCATATATAATCATTTGTTCAGTATATAAGAATAAATAACCGATGCCAGGAATGTATTACAACTTTCTATTCACCTTTTTTTCAGATAGCTCCATAAATACTTTTACTTTCGGTTAAATCTGGTGAAACTAATCAGATTTAATCGATAAATAAATAAATAGTGGCCTTAGGGCCACTATTTTGATTAAATTGGCCGATCCAAAAGTTCCTCATCCCCTTCATTTATTGTCATTTGTGAAGCGTTGCTATCAATTTAGTTTGCCTTTTATCTTATCCCGTTTTATCTGTACTTACTTTTTTCTTTATACAATTACGGGAGAAATGTTTTCTTATAAATATTAGTAATTCAGCTTTCAGAATGGTAATTTTATTGTAAAATAAATTTACCGAACTATAATAAAATTTGAATTTTCCTTGTAACGATCAACATTTTATTTCTATACGACAAAAAAGTAACGGACTTATAGTATGATTCAGTGTTTTGTTTTGGTAACAGTCAGATAAGTTGAAAAATACGGTAAACATCTAATCAGACATAAACATTTTCTTTTACGCATCGTATGATAGCTTTATTTCGTAAATAAAATAATTTTATATTTAGATTTGAATTTCTAATTACTGTTGCTGTGTGAAAATTTAGAAATCCATTGTAATTCTCTTTTTAAATTACGTCTTGATATTTTATCAGAATTATCTGTTAAAAAATTACAATACATTTTTTTATTAAAATAAAGCGTAACAATTTGTGAAAGAAGAATGACGCGAAAGAAAAGCGTGCTGATCCTCAGTTCTGTTAAATCTCTTTCTTTTTACAACGTCAAGCTAGATCGTATAAACACACGCATTCAGACGCGCATTCACGGACAATTTTTATGTCGGCGACAATGGCAATTCTCAGAAGGCTCAATAGATCTAAACTGGGATGCTAAGATAGAAGACGAGAAGCTTCTTTGTGGTTATTCGATAAAGCGAGCGAGAAGGGTGCGATGTGGATTCTTAAACCTAATAATAGGATTCTCTGTCGAACCCCTCGCATATGTTCTGGCCCCGATAGAATTCCTACACGCTTCTGTTAGCAGCTACCCTTTAGCGGTTTGTAGCCATTTCTGTTTTTTAGTTGTATCGTTTCTTTTTAAAACCGGTTCGTATGTTATTGAAAATTTTTTAACCGTTATGTTGGATGAACGAGAAAAAGATGCATTTTTTAAATATATTTTTACCTAGCAGCCGAAATCATAATAAAAATGAGATAAGATCGTATTAGAAATTAAAATTTGTTTTAAGGATTAAATATATTTTTCTTCAATTAATGAGATTTCAGATAGGATTTCGTAATCATTTTTTAATAAAATTTATCCACTATTCTTCCGGGGTTTTCATAAAAAAATTGCTTTTTGTAATGAAACCTCCTTTGCGAACGTTTTGTTGTTTATTTCTGTTAGTTAAATAGACGGAGACTGATTACAGTTAAAATAAAAATTAAAAAAAGTAATAATTTCTTCTTTTTATACATAACCGAACAAATTTTACCGCCTTCGAATGCGTACATCTTTATTAACTTGTAAATAAATAACACGTACGTCGTGTTTGATGTTATGTTATATTCAGGTATGACGTGTTAACACATGTCTTAACAGACTAGCTAGATGATACGTGATTAACATTTATTTGGTTTTAAATATTGTTATTTTATTTATATTTTACTTTTCATGTACATGAGAAGTAAAATGCCCTTTCTTTTATTAAAAACCATTTAAAAATTTTCAGCCGTAAAATTATGTGCATGTAGGATAGTTAGATTAACACCTGAAAAAGTGTGATTTAGCTTAATCTAAATCTTTAACAGAAACACTATAGTATACAGATAACATGTTGTATAATATATAACATTTTAAATAGATAATATTGTTTACAGCTGTCGATATTTTATTATTAAATAGATAATAAAAATAAAGGAGTAAAAAGTTTATCGGCTGATGATAATTTAATTTAACTTAATTGTTGATAATAACTATCATAGTTTCAACTTCCCGTTATTAAGTCGCGACAATACTTTAAAAATATGTATAAATTTCATTATAGATAACGAGTAAATAGTATCTATATAAGGTGTGTCTATTCAACTCGTTTCCTTTAATCAGTCACTATTCGTACTTACATAACGATGCAGTATTATTTTCCGCGAGTCAAAGTGGAGCAGAACAGTTTCTGTCAGCTGTTTTAACACATCTGGCGTTTTATTTTTTACTGCATCAACCACCTGATTCAGCCACACGTTCCTTTAATCATAGATTTCACTTTAAGGAAAATAAAAAGTCACGTTAATGCCAAATCTGATAAATATGATTATTTCCGATGAAGCAAATATGTTTTCGACTAAACGCATCTTCAAAAAAATGCAATGTTAACACTGCGTTGTCCTGATGAAGACTGAAACTATTTTTCCACAGTTTTACTCGTTTTTATTAACTTTTATCTCAGCTTTGTTAAAACTTCCTTATAATAATTCTGGTTTACTGTTGTGCCTCTTGGAACTTATATTCTTTCAAATTTACTCCCTTGACGTAAAAAACAAATTGAATACGCTTTAAATTTGAACTTGCTTTGTTTGATGATTTTTTTCTTATTTTTGATGATGATGTTCTTATTTTTTATGATGATGTTTTCCAACGTATTGACTGTCGCTCAGGATCGTACTGGAATATGCTGATTTATCAAAAGTAATATTTTTTTTTTAATAACTTTGGGTCGGCGTGTAATTTCTATAATATATTGTTCAAATTTGCCTGCCGCGTCCTTGCTCCGTTGTGAGAACGCTGATGATTATCTTGTTACAAACTTTTTCATGTTGAGATCCTTAAGCAGAGTGCCTTCACGGGTCGAGCTATCTTTCGGACATCGAGTCGACGGTCTTTTCGAAAAAATCTGGCTAATGTAAAAAATTCTTCGGTTCTTGCAGTGGAAGGGTAGTCCAGGACGTTCATCATCATTTCTGTATTTTTGTGCCATTCAAACATTCGCGCAAGGTAAGTGTAGTTTTCTCAATAAGTATTTGAAAAAATTCAGTCGATGTTTTACTAAAAATTTGAAATTGCCATGTCGCTCAACTTTAAGCTATCATTATTTTGGATCACAACTACACAAAACGTTGACCGCAAATAATGAGCTTTTTGTTCTGTATAATATAACGTATATATCTGGGAAATATTTTATTTAATCGTTATGCCTCTTTGTAATCTTATTATTGCTTTTTTTCTGATGAGCTTCTATTTTTTAAGTACTAAAATTGTTATCATATTTTTAAAAAAAAGGTGAACTTAACTTCCGAGAAAATTATGTTCTTTCTATCGTTCTGATATTGGTAAAATGTACAAGGAAAAATCAACTAGACATAGATTTGTATGATTTTGATTCCAGTTTGTTTTTTTTCAGCGACCGGTTACCCTAAATTTAGTGGTGAAAGCCCTTTTTCTATAATTTTTTATGATTTTGAAGAGCGTAAATTCGTAGAGGCCACATGTAATGACTAGAATAAGAATCCATCAACTTGGATATCGTCTCAAAAAACTGTCGTTGAATTCACAAATATTTTGTTCATATTATTATTTTGTTTGTTCATATTATAGATAACAATAAAAATTTAATAAAAAATATCTGATTAAACATGTCATGTTAACCCACCGGGTTGGTCTAGTGGTGAACGCGTCTTCCCAAATCAGCTGATTTGGAAGTCGAGAGTTCCAGCGTTCACGGCCTAGTAAAGGCAGTTACTTTTATACGGATTTGAATAGTAAATCGTAGATACCGGTGTTCTTTGGTGGTTGGGTTTCAATTAACTACACATCTCAGGAATGGAGTCGAACTGAGATTGTACAAGACAATCATTTACACTCATACATATTCACAATTCATTTACACTCATACATATCATTCTCTGAAGTAATACCTGAACGGTAATTCCCGGAGGCTAAACAGAAAAATAAGACGTCATGTAATATGGGATCGTTTTAATATCTTAGAAAAAAAAAATTAATTGATTAGCTTTTATTGTGGTAATTACGATAAATTTAATTAGCGACCTAATTTGTTCAAATGATCGTTTAAAAATAAGTATAAAAATAAGTAATAAATATTTAAAAAATTGAGATTTTAAATAAATTGCATTCTTTTTAATGATTAAATAAATTTTTTAACAATCAGATTGAACAATTTTTAAACAGATAATTTAATTTTATGTAGCAAATATAACGTGTTGCGTGGTAAGTTATTTGCGTTGCAGATATAGTCACGAGATAAAAATATAAGGTTGTGGTGCCGGCAATCCTAATTCTTTACCTACCGAGTTAGTAACATCTTTTTCCCCTACGCTACTACCCCCGACGCTTGTTATCTTCTGTCATAAAGAACCCCTCATTTAATTTTTTTTTTCTTTGACCTATTAAATGTGAAGAATACTCTTGTCCTATATTTTTCTTTATATTAGTTAGCGTGTGCTTTCTATCTTATTATTAGCATAAGGTAGAGTTCATGAGTTGTAATTTAAAAAGTAAAAGATTTAGAGACTTATTTTCGTTTTCTTTCTTCTTTTTTTTGTGAATTTAGTTTAATTTTTTCTTACTTTCAACTTGAAGATTATTTTATGAATATAAATAAACATGTTACGAATATTTTATTCTGTTATCTCGGCGACTTTCTACTTTATGAATTACATTTAAAGGGCTAATTTTTTAATTAAATCCTGATCTAAAGCTTTTAAAAATATTTAGTTACAGAAATTAAATAAATAAATTAAGAACTTAAAATATATATTTTTTAATTTTAGTTTATTTAATAAATGCAATTTCATCCTGCTAGACCTCTTGTTGTAAACGGGTAACAGAGGAAAAGTATTTATGCAATTAAAAATTCGAAACTTAACCCGTATTTTTTTATTTCTTTTTTTTGTGATTTAAAAATATTAAAATTTAGGTAAACGAATTCTATATATATATATATATATATATATATATATATATATAGAATTTGTTTACTTGCATTTTTTTTGGGTGTGGATATGCGTTAGATTTAGGTTTGTATTTCAGGAACGATTTAACCTACATAAATTTGAAATTTTTGTGTGTACCTTGGGTATGAGCTTCTTCCATTTATCTGAGACCGTAAATTCTTTTCGGAATTTTACTTTTGATTTTAAGGAGATTTTCCGGGCCGGTCAGATTTGCCGTTTCAATTCGATATAAGATCACCGGTCTGACTGCAATGTTGTAATGCCTCAATTTTACCTATGTAGAAAATTACTTTTGTTGTACATTTTATTTTGGTTTGGAAAATTTTATTTTTGTAATCTATATTTCCGAAGTTGCTTTGTTTGTCCTTTCTTTATTGATTATTTCTTCCAAGTATTTTAGTTGAATGTGTTACTTATTTTTCTATACTTTGTCTTTGTTCATGCCTTAATATAAATAATATTTAGGTTTGTCATGATTTCTATTTTGAGAACATTATTTTCAAGTGTAGTTTTTTTTTTGTTGTTAATTTGAAAAAAACTGCATCTTCTGATTTCGTGGGAAATTCTAGGTCATTTGCGAAAGCAAGACGCCTGCTTTTTTACACTTTGATTCTTAGTTCCTATTTTAACGCTTTTGTCAGTCTTTTTCAGAAGGTTTTCAAGAATCTGCTTATAAAGTAGGTTGAATAAGATTGAAAAAGTCCATCTTCTGTTCTCAGACTCCTTTAATTTGGAGTACAGTAAAAATAGTTTACTGTTTTGTCTGTAGAATTTTATTGGAAATTTTGTTATTTTATATCATAAATTTTTTCTGTTAATTGTTTTGACTTTCTGGGCGAATCTAGCTAGAATAACTATTAAAGGAAAACGTATTGTGTTCATAAAAAGAACGGGGTATTGGTTTTTTGTGGCTAATCGTTACATTTTGGGGTCCAATTAATTCATCTAAACAAAAAAATATGTAACTATGTAACATGTGCATATGTATGTCTGTTGCACTGCTCTTATATAGCGCAGGACTGACTAAACTGTTTTTCTTCAAATTTGGTTCAAAAAAGTAAATATATGGATTATTGATCATTTTTTTCAGATTCGTTAAGGGAGGATATCACGAAAAAAGGCAATTTCGTTTTTCTTCAGAGCTATCTTAGAGAAAATGTTATTAAAGCAAATTTGTTGCTTACAATACATATAAAATATTAAAAAACGATTTCAAAATCTTCAGTTCGACTTAAAACATTGAAATTTTAAGTACTGGGTGATTAAAAAAGACATTAAAGTTGAATGTCGGGTGTTTTTCTATGAAACGAGCGAGACCTCAACCGAATCAGTAAATTATCTCAATATTTTTTTATATGCTTTTAAAGGTGTGAAATCCTTTTTGAATCACCCGATACTTTCATCTTACTAAATCTCAATCTTCTAAGATTGCTATACAAAATCAAAAATTAAAATTAGAAAAAACTATCTTATCCGTCTTTAATTTTATCCATAATTTAATTCCCCATTTATAAAAATTTCTTAAGAATTTTAATTTATTTCTTAATTATTCTTTAATACGTCATGACTTTTAACTTTCAAAAACGTCTCTTGTTTAAAAAATTAAATTGAAACCGAATTTTTTTCTAACATTTTGATAATTGTAGTGTAAATGTTGCATAATTAAATCATTAATATTTTAAAACCCTATTGATTTGTAATAAAAATCTGTCAAGTGAAAAGCCAGGAAAGTTATGCAATCTATTCTCAGCTTTTTTTTTTAATTACGTATTTTACACAACACATATAATTATTGAATAGCTTTACGTTTAGAAATTAAATTATTTTTATTATTTTTTGTAGTTATTTTACACAACACATATAATTATTGAATAGCTTTACGTTTAGAAATTAAATTATTTTTATTATTTTTTGTAGTTATTTAATAGCTATCAGTAGGTTTTATATATTATAAAACCTACACAAAAAAAAATGTATATAATTTTATTACAATGTAATAAGTAAATTAAAAAAGAATAAAATTAAATAGAAATACCTTAAAAACGTCAAAATTACCTACATTTTTTTACGAGTATTATAGATATTAAACTAAATACCGTTTTATTACATCAATATCTCGAACAATAATTTACCTTGTGATGTTAAATTGAGTACAAAATTTAACAGTGTCCTATTAGTAATTTACTGTGTAATAAGTTAATTGCATTTTGACATCAGAGCATCGTGTCATAATACATGATACGGCTTCCATTTAGTGCATGCACTAAACGTTTTAATTTTGCTAATTAACTGGAAAATATATTCTGTAAATTATGTGTTATAACTCATCTGGTTGTTCATTATTTACATCTCTATTAGTTTTTACGTTACGATGATGATTATGATACATTACGAGTCAAATGTTTACAGCAACGTATTCTATTTTTTTCTTTTCTTTCTTTTTCGGACGAAGGAAAGGAAAGATTTCCGATTTAAACAAGCCAGCAGACCACTATGTCAATGTCGGCAACCGATGGACAAAAGCTGATGCGGATAATGTTTGACACTGCTGGCCGGCGCGTGGGGATTGACCTACAAAAAACCCTCTCACTCCGTTTATCACGTCCGGGAGCCGGATTCACCTAAGAAGAGCATGCGTGTATTTCTGGTCTCTTCTTCAAGCGTCTTCGTGTTCGTCGTACTCCCGGAAACTTGGAGCAAAAGAATAGATTAGTAAATGTACTGAACATCAAAAGGCATGGGAACTCATGGTGCCTCTCTTGGCCCGCATGGGGGTTCTGGTGTCCCAGGAGCGTCATCACCGCCGTCCACCCGCGCTTTTACAGACAGACGACGGTTCCGCTGTCAGGCTGACCTCACTCCCGGGTTCATCGGTCCCATGACGCCGTTCTTCGTAATCCGGATCTTCACAAATTCTTCATGATAATCAGGATCTTCTACGGAAGGTTCAGTCTTCCGGCCTCCCCGTCCTTATTCCTGACGAAGTCGGTAATATAAGCTTAGATCGTGTTATAAACTCATTCTAAACGTAGCATTTTACTAACCCATCGGCTTGGTCTAGTGGTGAACGCGTCTTCCCAAATCAGCTGATTTTGAAGTCGAGAGTTCCAGCGTTCAAGTCTTAGTAACTTCAGTTATTTTTACACGGATTTGAATACTGGATCGTGGATACCGGTGTTCTTCACATATCTCAGAAATAGTTGAACTGAGACTGTACAAGACTACACTTCATTTACACTCATGCATATCATCCTCTGAATTATTATCTGAAAGGTAATTACCGGAGGCTAAACAGGAAAAGAAAGAACATAAAATTTTACTAATGATATTATCAACACCAAGTTGTCCGTCCAAACGTGTTCTATTAAAATTAATTGTATAGTAAAATTATGTATTTAGTTCGCAAGAAAAACATTTTGCTTTAAAATCTAAATGATGTTAAAAACTGAGAATTCGTTTGATTGTAAAAATAAATAAATAAATTAAATGTTAGCTCTTTTCTAGTAAAAAAACAAAGAGTAAAAAAAAAAAACAAACTGTAAATAAGTCGGAAGAATTCTCATTTAAATAGTTTTAAAAACACTCCTAAGTAAATTTATCGGGTTAAAAGCGAACGGTTATGAAATTGCGGGAGAAATAAAAGAATATAATTTCGGATGCTTTGCATACAAGAATCACAAATCAGAATAAAAAGTTAACGATTTCGAAGTCAGTAATAAACCTGATCGGTAATAAACCTTTAACAGTCAATTTAATGTTGTCTTCATGTACATCAATAAAGATATATAAAGTAGTTTTGAAGGAAAATGTGATTTAGGCGCTAGTATGAATATTTATTAAAAGGTACACAGAGTTTACCCTATATATATATATTACGGTAAATTTAATTAATCCGTTGATTATGCATAATTTCCGTTGAATTTAATTAATCGCCTCCAATATTAAAGAATTTAATAAATATATAGCAATTTATTAAATATACCTATCATTTTACGTATTCTCCATATTAACATATTTTAAATAATAAAATAACAACTTTACTGTAAGCAGTAATTACTGCAATTATTATTTAAGTAATCAAAATATTACTGTTAATTAGTCGCGTAGGTTGTGGTTTTTTTTTTGTCTGTATTTTCCTCGCCCCCCAGAGCTGGATTCGCACTTAAACGTAAACACAGCTCCGGAGGCCAGTGCCTCAAACCACCAGAGTAGTAACCCTGGACCCGGCTATGCCGTTCCCAAGGCCTCACCCAGGCAGCCGGGACTCGTCTTTTCGTGCCATGCCTCTAACAAGGATACCTCTGAAGGGGTTCCCTCACCGGGACTCCGGTCTTTACGATGCCTTCGCCTCAAATGGGGGAATCCTCCACCGGACCTTTGGTCTTTACTCCTTCCTGGTGGCTCCGCCAGGAGTCCCAGCCGCTCATCGAGAATAGGACGCCGGAGCGTACCACATCTTCTGGACGAGGCTGTCCCATTCCGGAGTCTCCGTAGTTCCACACTCAGCAGCGTGTAATCATTAATTCCAACCCGGCCGATCTTTGACCACACCAATGAAAAGAGTAGAAAATTTTACATAGAATATGTAGTTACACATATGACCTTGGATCTTTTTTTGAAGGTCATACGGCTAACCATCAAAGATTGCATTTTACGGGTGATAGTTTTATACGAGTTACACGTTTTTGAAGGTCATACAATATTCCTGGAATATTTATATTCCAGCTCATTTATTTCTGAAAAACGTTAACCTTGAAATAAGGTGAAGATCAAGTTCAAATACAAGATCACTATGACTGGTCCCCCTCTAATCTGAGTACTCTTTCTTTAGGTCTTTGTTATACTGTGCGTATATATATATATATACACACACACACATACAGAGTGTATCTCAAGTTCTCCCGGGACTTTCATAACCTATTCTACTCGTGAAATTAATGGATAAACTTCATACAAACAAATATCCTAAAATGCTTCTGCGATTTACGGATAGTGGAAGATTTTGTTCGAATTTCAGCTACCCGGTTAAATGATGTATTGAAATTTTTAGGACGTTAATTAAGGGACAAAATTAGTCATTTATTATGGATTTTGACCTGAAAAATCGAGTAAAATAGATCCCAGAACCGTATATGCAGTAGTCTTTGAGAAATTTGGGGGGAAGACCAATAATTTGGGGTAAAAAAACCTTGTTCTCTATGTTTGACGTGCAATGACGTTGTTAAACGCTATAAACACATAAAACCTTAGTGCGTTAACAATTAATTAAAATTATCTACCTTAAAAGTATTTAAATCTCTGCAGTATTTATAAAACGTTCAAATGATATTTAGAATTTTTGATATTCCGTATTTTTTTTTTTTTTAATTAAAAAAACCCTTTGAAAAACCTCTCCATTTTAAATATTCAAAACAAGAAATATAAAATCATATTTAAAAATTTCATATTTTCCAAGATTAGATTTGCAGGACTTCAATAAGTAGGACTGTAAGTGGGTTTATCGGCAGTCTATAATTTTTCAAAAATTACGAAATAATGTAATTTACTAATTTATTTCATGTTATGGAATGAATTAACATAAAATGAACCAAATTGATGATGACGTTGAGGTCAAATTCATGGTTGATTCGACGAGGAATAATTCGCTTATCTGTTAGTCAAGTTATATATCCTCTCTCCTCGCACCAAAACACATAAACAAACAAAACATATGATTTAACAAATCTTGCTGATAGAGAGATTATATCCCTGGTTTAAACTTCGGTTTAGTTTTATTAGTAAAGTTTGATTTATGTTTCGTATCTTTTGAAGATAGTTTTGTTATTATAGTTTTAATTGCGAGATATTATTTCTTTGTTAATTGTGCTAGGCTATAATTTTTCGCAGAATTAAAACTGTAGGGTATATCTGATTTTAAACTTGAAGAAAAATTAATAACCCGCTTTATGTTATTGCGTAATATTTTTATTTCTGTTAAATCGTGTTTTGTTGGATTGTATTTGTATTCATAGCCGCTGACTAGAGCATTAACTTTTATATAATTCGTTAAATAAATAATTAAACGTGATGAAAAAAATAGCAATATTTCAAAAAAATATTAAGAAATGTTTTTTGTTATTAATGACTCACGTTTATTACTTCATTTCATGGATTAGATTCCTGTTGAAATCTTTTCCGACATCAATACATATTTCATTTTGTATGTAGTTTTCCTGGGTCGATATTTCTGTTTCCACTGGTATCATGTTTTCATCCGCTACCCGTTCCCTATAAATGTTGTAACCATCTGACTCTATAACGAATTCGAATCTCAGTGACGTTTACACTTTTCAGTTTATTCTGAACATCCTTATTTCTAATCCTGACTGACCGGGAACACTTTTTATAACTGCTCTCATGAACCACATTTCCGTAGCTTCTATTCGTCGCTCCTGCTTTTCGACTCGCTGCCATATAGTCGTATAGGTAGAGGCATCATCGTATACTTTTAACCGGGTCTATTTCGATGCTTTACTTCGTAGAATCCTTTTAATTGTTCAGCATATATTATTGAAATTATTTTTTTATTAAAACCACTTCTCCTATTTTACAGAGTAAGTAGTTAAACTGTTGGACTTACTTGAAAACCACACCTTAACTATAGTCTTAGCTTTATGTAAATGTTTTCTGATAATACCCGTAACTATTTTAGGAGTTGGTTGTTTAAAGATTAAGGAGAGAAAAGCCTGATTAAAAATTACCTAATTCTTCAAGTTAGAGAGTTGTGCGATCGTATCGATCCGTAGATAATTTTAGGCTATTCACAAGCATCAAAACAAAACAGTGGAAACGGGTAGGAGAAGAACGGAAAAACAAACTGGGGTGAAAAATATAAATGATTGGATATTTCGAGAATTTAAACGTCGGTATGTAGAATCTAAGATCATTTTTACTTAATAAGATTAATTAATTGAGCCAGCCTTTATCTTAATGTTTTGATATAAAATTAAATAGACATTACCTTCCTATCGATGTATAGTCTATAACTTGATTTTCTTTTGGAAGAAATATTTATGATTTATTCAGTGTAATATTAGATTCAACTTGGACTAAAAATCTGCTCTTCTGCAGAGAAATTAACAAAATCGACTGATAGCGATTTACTATTGAAAAAACAAAACTATTAATTTTTTCAAATAATAAATAGCATACAAAAGTAAAACACTTATATTATTATGAAGTAGGATGATTCACGAAGAATATGATAAAGTTTCTGGACATGTTTTACTGGTGAATCTGAAGAAGAAAGTTCATATGATCATAGGTAGAAAAACACTTCGTTCGCGAGTAACCTAGAATCACCATCTTTCCTTATTTCATCTTACAATTATTGGCCGTAAAGTCAGCACATGTGAGACCCTTAGCGAAGAGAGTGCATTGTCGCTCAAAACCTAGGGCTCCGTTAGGCGCATTCCTGCTAGAACGAAAGCCTCTAGCACGGAAAGGACTTCAGTGGAAGGACAGAAGGGGATTCGCATCGGGATAAAGACGAAAATATCTTGACAATCTCCCAAGGAATAACCTAAGTTAAAAACATTTCAAAATCCGATATACGAAGGACCAGAACGCAATCTCCAACTTCGTCTATCTTAAAACAAAAACAAATATTTTAACCGAAATAACACCCCCTCTCCGATAATAAGAAAATCCTGAAGCAAGGGACCGATTTACAGGCGATTAATAGGGATTATAAAATATCCTCCACTACTCTTTCGTTCTATTCCGTCGGCTGGCGAAAGATTTCGCCCTGATTTCTGCGCCTATGGTAAAATTAAGCAGCATCGTACTTTTTTCGATTCAAATTTAGTGGTTTTAAACGAAATCTGACCTGAAAAATAGAAGAAAAAAGTTCCAGAAGTTTATTTTTAGTAGTTATCTAGAAATCTGTGGTAAAAAAGAATTGGGGTCGAAAAACACACTATTTTATGTTTGGCGTAAAATTACTGTTAAATGGGTAATAAAAGGTTAAAGCAAAACTTTTACTCTAAGTAAATTAGTATTAATTAAGTTCACAGAAACTAAATACAGACGTAAGAATTTCAAAGTTTATTAAAAACAAAACATATCAAAATGTGGCAGATTTTAATTAAATATTAAACGAAATAAGAATTGTCGTCAGTATTACAAAACAAAAGAATTAAATATTTTAGAAAAACGGAAAATCAAATAAAACAATTTATTATACGAGGGTATTAAAAACAAAAAATGCAGTAAAATATTCTATTTTAAATTTATACATATTTAGTTATTATCCCTTCAATATACATACACACCCCTCTTCTATCCCTACAATGCTCCATGTGAATTTTCCATTGTTCGAAACAGTGCTGGAAGTCTTCTTCTGTGAACTCTTTCATGAGGCATGCCGCTTTTTCTTTCACAGCTTCAACGGTCTGATTTCTTGTTCCTTTTAATACAGATTTGACCTTCAGGAACAGATAAAAGTTACATGGTGCCAGGTCAGGCGAATAAGGCGGATGGTCTAACACTGGGGTGTTAAACTTGCCTAGAAACGTCTTGACAGACAATGCTGTGAGCCGGTGCGTTGTCCTGATGAAGAACCCATGATTCTTTCTTCCACATTTCGGGTCGTTTTTTTTCACGGAGTTGAGCAAGGACTTCAAGGTTGTAATATTGATTAATAGTTTGACCTTCAGGAACCCATTGAAGGTACATAATCCCATGAATGTCAAAAAAACAATCATCATCACTTTGAATTTTGATCATCATCTTCAGCGTTTTCTCGGCCATCTTTGAAACGCTTAAACCACTCAAAACCCGCGCACATGATAAACATTCATTGCTATGTATTTTTTTAAATAAAAGATGAAGTTTCAGTAGTGGTTTTTCCAAGTTTCATATGAAATTTAACGACAATTCTTTGCTCTAATAAGACCCCTTATAATTTTTTCGGCAAAACAAAAAAACAGTTATTATCTAAACGAAGGCCACGGCTAGACTAATAAGTTTACAGAAACTGGTGTGGCAACAATCTAAAGAGAAGGATTCACGCTACACAGCTGTCGGTCGTACGAATTTGGCGCATGCGCAGTTCATCTGTAGCAGCATTTGTCTGTCTCGTTATTTAATAGCCGCACCTCTACATCTTTAATGTTAATTAAAAATCAACTTTATTTAAATTTGTTTAAAATCATTTATTTCATAAATTCTCTAAAGTTTTGTTAAAACCGTTGATGTATTTTTCGGCCCTAACTTTTTGTCTTTTACCCCAGATTTCTCAAAAACTATTAGAAGTACTGTTAAGGGATCTACTTTTTTTTTCTAATGTTTCATATCAGATTTCATATAAATTTACCCTTAATTTGGATACCAAGAAATATAATTTATTATAATGTCCGGCTTAATTTTACTGAAGGCACAAGAGGATCAGAGCGAAATCTTTTGTAATGCGACACTCACTAACGATGCGTTTCCGAACCTATGTTTATAAGAACTTACTTTATTTTCACCGGTAGAAGATGTCCTTGAAAGTTTGTTACATATTTCGTGGAACCATCTATATAACGATTTTTTATTTGAATTTGGATTGTTAAAATTAAATTTTTATTATCTGAGAATCTTAGTCACATCTTGAATTGTAACAAATGTAAGTAATGGATTTAGAATACTATATATATAAATTTGTAACATCTAATTTTATGGGAAAAATATTTTTCAGTGCATCAGCATTTATTGTTGTAAAGAAATAGCTTAATTTTTTTTTTCTGCATTCATGAAAGTGTACTTATCACTCGCTTTCAGCTATTAGGTTTGCTATAGAGAACTTTTCTTTTTATATAACCAATGATTAGGTTCGTTTTAATGTCGTTTGGTTCTTTAACAGTATGTTCTTTTTTACCCATTTAAATTAATTAAACGAATAAGTTTCGTGTAATACGTAGGGAAAAAACTAACAGAAATAGAGAAAAATATATTAAGACAGATTATTAAATTAAAAAAATAATGTTGTAAATTTTTTTTGTGCTGTTATTGAATATAACAGTGTATATTAATAGGAAATGTTACTGTGAAGTTTATTCCAAGGTCGTTGCATCAGTATAGTTTTTGTTAGTGTAACAGGAAAGAGAAGACAGTTTCTTGATCACCGATTATTTTAGATAAACTTTTCTCAGAATGGCGATTATGAAAAATACAACAATCGTAACAAAACGTAATAAATGACTTAAGAATATATTTTCCTTTAATTTACAATATATTTGATTTAACGAATTAGCCTATCAGATTAACAAGTTTTAAGATTTCAGCGATCATTTGACATATATAGAAACAAATACAGTGGAATGAAGAATATCCGAACGCCGAATTCCCAGATGTCTATCCGGACTGCGTACATATGGATTTTTTCTTTCATTTTTTTTTTTTTTTAAATAGGTGGAGAAACCCCATTTACAGGCCCCTGAGTAGTGTCGAGCTCGCTAACAGGTTCCACAAGATGTTATTAAATGCGTATGTGTTCCTGCGCACTACCGACTAAACTTCTACCCCTGGCTACCCACCCACACCATCTGTGCATTACAGCTGGTGTGCATTACTTCTGGAAGTGGAGGAATACGCCCTCACACACATTTAGACATTACAGTCAACAGACACGGACCTCACACCCACAAGATACCAAACATCAGACTAAATCTCACCACACACTCAGCAACATTCAATCATCACTCAGAAAACATATTTCACGCCGCATACTCTACACATCACATGAAGGCCAGCCACATCCAATCACATAAACAAACACCTTACAGACAATCGAACACTATAGTATACGTACCTCACGGGTCACCATCGGACGCGGGAGTGGAGTGCCCACGATCTCATCGCACCCACGCGATACGTACATATGCACTAGGTAATTAAAAACAAAAAATTAATACAGTCATAGAAAATTTTTAAAAATTATTCAAATAGCTTTGATTCAACAGAAAATTAATTTTTATCGATTTTTGTTTTTACTGTTGCTTTTTCTTTTTTTTTTAATTGACTGATTTTTGCAATTCTGTACCACAAAATGCACGGATATTTAGGCCTGTGTTAACTAATTATAAAATTAACTTCTGAAAAGATTGATGAAAACACATTAATTGATCAAGCATGATGGATAGTTGTGGTAGAGGATTTTAAACAGTCATGGAGATAAGCAACTCGAAATCCTCAGAGAAAAATTATAAACAAATGTTTAAGCGGCAAATCGATTTATTCAACAATTCGATGATTTTATTTAAAGATTATTATGAACATTATGTTTATAACGTTACGAAATGGATCTTGAATGGAAAGCTCTTCCTTAGAAAACTTGGTACTTTTTCGTTTCAGATAACACACTAACATGCTGTTTTATACCGGTCATTTTAAATATTCTCCACATTTAACATATTTTACTCATTAAAAATATAAGCATTATTGCTTATAATTATAGATATAAATTATAAATATAATTAACTGAACTTAACATGTGCTCGCTTCGCTCGCTAACCTCAACTAATTAACAGTAATGTTTTGATTATATAAATAATTGCAATAATTACTGAATTTATTATTTAAATACTCAAAACGTTACTGTTAATTAGTCGAGGTTAGCGAGCGTAGGTTTTTAGTTAGATTATATTAATAAAATAAATGATTATAAATGGTTATATCGGGTTATTGGATTGTTTCTCTAACCTGGTTATTAATAATATTAATATTTCCTGCTGTTTTAAGTTATTTTTAGGCGAAAAACTAGCAAACTTTTGGGGGGAGAAACGAAAAAATACCGAAAACTTAAAGTTTTCGCAAATGAAAATCAGCTCCAGGTTACAAAATGTCTAAAGAATGTGTGACATTATTGGTTGATGATAACGCAACCTGAGATCACCGAATCAATCTAAAAAGACCACAAATCAAAACCAAAAAGCCCATATGCTTTTAAAATGTCAGAAATTTTCTAATTATTTACAAAGATCAAAAGAAATCATGAATAACTTGTGACTTTTTTTTTTAGATCGGTATGATTATTGTTTCCCACCGGAGGTTAAAAAATACAACCAGATTACGGGTAAATTAGGAAAACGTTCTTTTGATAAAATTAGATACTTTACTTATTCTTGCTTCAGTAGGTCGTTTAGCAACTTAGCAGCCGCAAAGAGTTTTAGATTTTCGTCCTAGATAGAACGGATATTCAAAGATCTGCATCTACCTACAATTTCATCCATTTTGCAACCGATCGATCAAGGGACTTTGGTTTCCCTGAAACGTCTTTATCGCAAAATTTATGAATAAAATTCTTTTGGCTGAAAATGAAGATGTAGGCGGCACGATTAAGATGATAAAAGTCATGAATTTAAAATCCTGATGTAATTTGTGGCTGATGCACGGAATTGTGTTAAAAACTTATCACTGGCAAGAGTGTGGAATAAATTTTAAATAAAACTATGCCCGGCGAGACTGATAAAACGCGTCGTTAAACGATACCACACTGTACAGACCAGACTTCCAGTGTGTCGACAACGGATCATCAGCAACGTCAACCATCGAGGGTATCAAATTTTGAGCTTTGACGAGATGGTAGAGCCCGTGCGAGAATATATCAACTACAGAAGAATAAAAAGCTGACGATTTGTATTCAGGGGTGTCACAAGAAATAGGTGAAGAGTGTTTTGTTTATCGCTATGGATTGGTTGAAGCTAAAATAATGCAATTCTGCACAGATTTTTTTCTGTTTTGTAAAATCGATTCTTGTTGCTCGTAAACGACGATTAATATTAAAGCAAGTACACATTACAGATTTAAAAAAAAATAATTGTGTTTTTAAAGGTATGTGTTGAATTTTTATTCTTTTTAACTTAATGCAATTTTTTCGTTTTTTATAACAGTACTGTTTACTTTAGTAGGGGTAGTGAATTTTAATTTCTATCTAATCATTTTTGTAATTGTAATCTTTTGTTAGCAAATTTTTATTCATTAGATTTTTTTGTAACGAATTGCTTTATGCTTTTTTTTTTACTATATTGTATGTATGTTCTGAGTATCTGTTAATTTTACTGATGCGTCTTTATATTTTCTAATTTTCTATTTAAGGAAGTGTTGTAACTGTATTACAGTTGTATCTAATAGACACACAACACTTCCTTAAAGGGAAGGGGATATGTAGGAACAAATAGGAATATAATGGATATATATATATATATATATATATATATATATATATATATATATATATATATATATGTATAAATATACATATACATACAAATATATATCAGATTACCCGAATAGGAAATTAAAAAACTAAACCAAATAGTACATCACAAAGCATGCAAAAGTTTGATCCCATACAATTTATTTCCGTAATCTCCGAATTTAGTCATCCCAAAACATATAAATAGCGAAACACAACGCAAAATTCACCAGTCGACTCAAGTATGATCAACGAGGAAGTCTTATACTGTTATACAGTATAAGACTAAATATGAAGACTGAATATGAAGACGGTGAACATATATGTAATTGTATATATAATGCGGCAATAAAGACCAATAGTGTATTGGTGGTTTTCCCTGTTAAAGCAGTATAAAGAAGAAACAGTAAAAACACGCTATGCTGGACCAGCCAACGTATCATACGACGAAATACATATCTTATACAACTCATATCAACAAGAACTTGACGAACAGGAAAGATAAATCAACGAATATAAATCATTTGTTCCAGCTAATAATTCAACAAATGGACAAAATAAACCTACTGACAAAACTGTGGCCGTGGCCAGACCAGCGAATAGAAAGAGAATACTATCCGATGATAACCAACAAATACCGACAACGCTCTACCATGAGACGATATGTAACTCGACTGAATTTAAAGAAGAATGAAATACCAATAACGGAACAACAAATACAGGATATAAAACAAATAATAACATCACACACACATACACCAATTTGCACCGGATTCGCTGCGGGAACTGGATTCCGTTTTCCTACTGTTGGAGGGCCGGAATCGACTAGGTATCTTTTTTTTTTAATACTTGTGAAACGTCGAGTCAGATTATTCGCAAGACGATATGACCGTATGATCATGTCGTTAATACGGTTAATATGGTTAATACGTATGTATTAATCATATTAGAACAAAACTATAGACCGAAATTGACATGAATACAACTAGAACTCTGAGATAGGATGCTAACAGAGGAAGAAGCAATATCAACAATAACGAAAGCAAAAACGGAACTAATAGATCAACTATAGGTGGACAATGTACTTCCACCGTGGAGGTTCATATACAATCCATTAATAACACATCTGATGACAGACAAGGACAACCCAGTTGCTCCACCGACCAGAAACATAACACCACCGAAACGAAAACTAAGCGAAAGAGAAAAACACAGTTATAGAGAAGAAACTAAAACTAAACATAAACGAACCAGAACAATAACAGATACTACAGACGGAAACCCAGAACATAACACTGAACGAAGCACTGGAGAAGATGATGGCAATGAAGGAACAGGAACTGAACCAAATGATAGACTTTGTGGATTCACGTTCATCATCCACAAAACCAACCAAAACCCTGTCTAGAGAAGAACAAGCAAAGAAAAATACAGAAAAGAACCTCAATTCGCAAAGTTTGACCACGCACACCATTCACATATCATCTTCAGCGACAAAAGAGGTAGAAATAGTACAAGAGCCAGAGAACGAATCTCCAAATATTTCCAACTTGACAATTCAGGAATTACAGAAATGTATATCATATCGCAAAAAAATTTCAATATTAGGGCATTCGTTCTCTATTGCATCCGTAACGGATACGCATTAAAAAATTAGAATGAAATGTTCAAACGTATGGTAGATATTTTATAATTTTAAAATTATCCGGATTTCTCATTATACGAATTGAGCCTTGCAAATGTCAATTCGGAGATAATCGGCCTTCTACTGTACATTATTCTTATTAGCTTATCGTTTAAAAATTGAAATTGAATTTCAGTTATCAGTAGTATATGTGAACTAATTAAATTTTTCCCTCAGTTCCCGATCTTTAATATTAAATTTAAAACCTAAATTGATTAACTTAAGCAAAATTGATTAAAAGCCATCACGTTAATGATTATAATATTTTAAATTTGTATTCGAGAATGTAATATTTAATGTATTTGTGACTGCATAATTGTTATTTTTGTTTTTTTTTTTACTTTACGTAGTGGTCTATGTAGAGATCACTTTATTAGCACGTGTGCGTTCTGGATTTTTGAAAATGGATGCTAGATAATTAGTTACTGAGAATATGCTAACTGCAGATACATTACCAGCAAGTACGTGACTTTAACGGTGTTATAAGTAAAATAAACTAGCTGTGCACAGCATAAATGATTGTTATTGGCGTACGGTCTGGTGAAAATTAAGTTTATACTTCTGTTTATATAACTCAAACGCATTATGTCATTTTTTATATCCTTTGAAAATTAAATGTACATTTATTTTAATGAATAGGTTTTTTTGTTAATACTTCCTGTAGTTTTTCTGCGGAAAGCGGATGGGTCCACCCATCTTGATGTCAATATACTAGAAAGAATGCGATACACAAGTAAAATTTTTAGCGTAAGAAAAATGTCAGCTATTAACGAAATTCAAATCCAGAACAATCAAGATGAAAAACTGAGACGCTAACATACTACATTGAAATCGGACATCATTTACAACACTAGAGTCGCTGACGACATTTTTCTTGGAAGAAATTCTGAAAAGCATGGATTAGGTAGATTGAAGTGAGATATTGGATTTGTTCACATGAACGTTTTTGTTTAGTCCTGAATCAGTCCCTTAAGTTTGGCCAACACCTTCCGGGACATAATATTATAGGGGAAAAGGTGTGGGTACCGTGCTCCCTTTGTCCTCTGGGACAATAAAACCCAGGTAAAAATAGGATATTTATATAATATATATGTATACATACAGCCAGATATTTGTGTTAGATTCAAATGTTTTAGTCAATGGGTTTTCAGGATAAGAGGTGAAAGTGTTTAGATTTCTGTCCCACCTTTAATTCCGAACAATTTAAAATTTTGAAATTTTAAATAACTTAATAAATACTTTCTTCGCACTAAAGCTCAATTTCCTATGTACTCTACACAGAATGTCAAAAATTTAAAATAACAAAAACTATCCTTCCGCCTTTTGAAAATTTTTCCAAAATTAAGTACCACCAATGCCCATATTTAAACATTTTTCATCTATTTTCGAAGAATTTCTGTCGAGCCAGTCCGGATATATTGAAATAAAATATATTGCCGTAATTTGTTTTTTTTTTTTTTTTTTTTTTTTGGGGGGTTTCGTGGTGTCGGTAAACGTAGATATTTAAAAAAAAATACACATCGAAATTTTGGATCGATTATTGATCGGTACAAAATTCCGATTTCGAAAGGGAAATATCTTTCCCTTTATAACCTGGCTATAACTGCTACTTAGCAACAATATTGTTATAGCCGGAAAATAAAAATTCTAAAATGCAACAAAAAATAAGAATAACGAGGAAACATTTGAGAGTAGGTGAACATAATTTACCAGAAGTTATGTAAATTTTATGATTTTTGAAGTAGTTACAAAGGATGGACGAAATAAGAAGGTTAAAACGAAATTAAAACAAGACTAGTCACAAATAAGGAGAGGAGAGGGTTTTTACAGAAATCTACTAGGATCTAACAATAATAAATCTAAAAATTAGAATGATTATTCTTAAGAAAATATTTGTTTGAAATGTACCATCTGTGAACGAAAGGATGTTTAAAGTTAGGTCGGTTAGTGAAGTACGCGATGGATAAATATTTAGGCGAATTGGAGAAGAGAGAAATTTGTTGCAGAATTTCTTAAAGAGATGAACAAAGTTTTTAGGCCAGATAATAAAAGACATTCTGGTTTGGTTAATTGGTGACTTGTAACGGATTTGAATACTAGATCGTGGATACCGGTGTTCTTTGGTGGTTGGGTTTCAATTAACCACACATCTCAGGAATGGTCGAACTGAGAATGTACAAGACTACACTTCATTTACACTCATACATATCATCCTCATTCATCCTCTGAAGAATTATCTAAACGGTAGTTACCGGAGGCTAAACAGGAAAAAAGAAAGAATGACTTTTAGGATATAAAAAATTTAAAGGAAGATGAAAATGACAATTTATATTTAAAAAAATAATGAAGGATTTAGAATGTAATTAATATGTTGAAGTTAAAAAATTAGCACAGAAGAAAAGAGAATGGAAAATGATGTGAAAAAAAAACATAAGAAAGAGGTATTCTATATATTGTTAAATTTGTACAGAACTTTACTGGAGTTAGGTATTTTTTTCGAAATAAGTCTTTATCAGTGGATTTCTTTATTTACATATTTTACGTTAAGCTTTGAATTTAATCTTGTTAGTTTTATTGTGGAGAGCATTTTTATTTATTTTAATTTGGAAATTGTTTATTAACTTTGAGTAACTCAGATTCCCAAGAAAGAGTTCAGTAATGTTATTTTCTTACATGGAGACGTTAAAAGAATTTCTCTATTTTAATTTTAACCTTTCGACTACGCCGGTTAAGTACTGCAATTCAATCATTTTAAAATATCCTTCAGATAAAATAATAAGTATCTTTTAAGATAATAATTAAAATAATAAGATAATAAATATCTTTATGAAACAATAATTTTTATTTATTTAATAAAATAAATAAATAAATAAACGAAATTATGAAATATTTTTTTTCAAATTTTGTGTAAAAATATTTATTTCAAATTTATGAAATAGGGAAATAAATATATTTTCGACTTTTTGAAAATTTTGGATTTCATTTTCCCAGCTATAGCGGTATATGTTGCTGTAGCGAAAACAGGAAAGTATGTAGACCGGTAAAAATAAAAGTTTTGTGCCTTAAGGAGACACAAGGAGATACATTTTTTTAAAGATTTGAAAAAATTGTAAATAATCTGCAAAAAAGTTTTTTTTTTCTAATGGTTCCAAGTTAAAACGAAAATGTTTTTGTCAGACGGACGTTTGTGCGTGTTTGCTTGTATATACGTATGTTGGCATGTATTTGGTCTACATACTGGGGTTCTTGCAATAGGCGTTTTTTTTTTTTATTTTCACTAAAATTGATTTTAAATAAATTAAAATCGAAATTTAAAAAAAACAATCGATTTTTTTTTTTTTTTTTAAATTTGTGATCTAAATCGGGGGAGTATTAAGTTATTTTAGTGACTATTTTTTTAACAAAGTACGTTTTGAGCATTAAAAATTTGAAATTGCAAAAAAATTTATTTTTCATTTTGGGGCATTCAATTCTCAAGGGGAAGCATTCGGGTAAAATTAATTTTTAAGAAAATAATTCTTAAGTAGTGATAATAAATTTAAAAAAAAAAAAAGATTTAAATCGTTTAAGAAATACAAAAAAAAATCATAATTTTAAACAAATTTGTAATTTTCTAGGAAGAAAATTCTTCGTAACAAATTCCTTCCTTATTCTTTTTCAGTAAATATTGAAGAGTAAGGGCTATCAAAAAAATTAAGATTTTTACAAATTAAATGACTGCATTTAACGACTTACGAGTTGGATTTAAATTTAAAATGAATTTAAAAATATGATTTTTTCTATAAGCACACACCATTGGGGCGGGATTGACAAAACTTTTTTTTAGCTGTTTTAAGGCCTATTGATGTAGAAAATATAGATTCAAAAACTTCAAATAACATTACCCCTTTTTTGAAGGTAAAAAAAGTAAAAATTTATTATATTTTGGGGAGGGGGCGAATATTAAATAAAATTTTTTGGTAATTTACGATTTAGATAAAGAAAGCTTGTAAGAAGCTTTGTAAGTAAATTGTAAGAAAAATAAAGTAAAGTAAAGTGTCCTGGTAAAGAGTTTAAATTTTATTTCGGCTAAAACACCTCGTTTTCAAATTTCCGCAAAAATTTAATACATTTTTCTCCCTAAAGGTAGTATCTGTACAAATTTGGAGAAAATCGATCGACGGGGTCCAGAGTTATAACACCAAATAAATACAGGTCGACATACATTCGATTGCTCGGACCGGATAATAATTTTGTTGTCCGTCTGAAAAAAATATTTTATTTTGGACTTCGGAGTATTAAAATAAAAAAATCTATTCGAAGATTACTTATAATTTTTTGGAATTAATACTTTTCTTAAACAATTGTCTCCTTAAGGCACAAAACATTTTTATGACCGATCTACTACATACTTCCCGCTATTATATTAACCTCTTTTTAATCTGCTTAAATATGATCAATTAAAATTAAACGAAAAAAATTAGATTCTCTGTAAAATTGTAAAATATTTCTAAGAAAATTATTTTTTACAAAATTATTATGAGGAGTTAGGGCAAACGGACATTATAATCAATTTGGTTAAATGTAATAAATTACGCGTGCTAGGTTGTAAAGATGAACCCACCGGGTTGGTCTAGTGGTGAACGCGTCTTCCCAAATCAGCTGATTTGGAAGTCGAGAGTTCCAGCGTTTAAGTCCTAGTAAAGCCAGCTATTTTTACACGGACTTGAATACTAGATCGTGGATACCGGTGTTCTTTGGTGGTTGGGTTTCAATTAACCACACATCTCAGGTATGGTCGAACTGAGAATGTACAAGACTACACTTCATTCACACTCATACATATCATCCTCATTCATCCTCTGAAGTATTTACCGGAGGCTAAACAGGAAAAGAAAGATTGTAAAGATGAAGTTCTTAAATTCATAAAGTAAGGAAATATATAACTAGGGTTGCTCATTTAATTTTTATTCTAACAAGATAAATAAAATAAAGAAAACTTATTTAGATAGAAAGCTATGAATCAATTTGTATGAAAGTAACGGGATTTTTTATCAGAACGGAAGCTGAATTTAACGATTTATGCAGAAAATAATGTTCCGATTTAATTTTTAAAACCATTTTGAGGGTGGTAATCTGTGAATTAAATACTTATTCTAGATGGCAAACCAACGTTTAATGATTATGAAATAGAAATATTTTTAAGCGTATTTCTGTAATATTATAATTTTTTTTTCAATTGACTGGATGAATAAGGATTATCTGAAAGGATTATATTGTACATGCAAATTTTTCCCTTCTCGCCAGAAAGGATGATATTAAATTGGTAGTTTTCTCAAGATAATATACCTACATATATCACAAAGTCAAAATTATAGCAAGTAGATTGAAATAAAGAATTCATTTTTTTTATTTTAAATACTGTTAATTCAAAACTGTTTTAAAGTACTAGAGGGTTAATAACACAATAATTGTGAGGAGACAGATCAACAGAGAAAATTAAGGTACATTACCACACTTCCATTACATATAACGGTCGCCTATCCGGGCGAATCAGACAGGACTTCACACATTTAAAAGCATATAAAAATTTATAGATAACTTACACATTCGATTGAGGTCTCATTTCATAGCAAAACACATCAAGTTTTACATCACTACTTCATTAGTACCGAATTCGGCTACCAGCGCTGTCACCAATGTTATAAAAAATAGATGTGTATATACTGGTGCGGAACGTGCTCGCTGTTGTTTTGGTTTCACGATTTGTAGCCAGCAACTGCAGTTTAACGTAATTTTCGTAGAGAGTACTGGTAGGGTGCCTCCTAGTAGGCATACGATTTACTGTTGACATCAAACCTCGTCGAGACAAGTTGTTTTGTTAAACGTACGAAATCAACAGGACGCCCACGCGTCCTTGAAGCTGCTGTGGAACAATTCAGAGAAAACTTTACACGTAGTCTGAAGAAATCGACTCGACGTGTATCATGTGAGACTGGCATTCCACAAACGACTGTTTGGCGCGTGTTACGTAAACGATTACACTTGAAGCCGTAAAAACTAACCGTGGTTCAACAGATTTCAAATGACGACAAAGATGCTCGATTGCAGTTTTGTGTGTAATGACGGATAGAATTGCAGTTAACGATGCATTTTTAGACGATGTAATTTTTAGTGATGAGTCAACGTTTAACATCAGTAGCAAGGTGAACGCACCCATAACTGCCGAATAAGGGATAGCTAACACACTCATAAAACTTTGCAGCACATGTTTATGTCCTAAGTAAACAGACTGTATATATGGTCCGTTCTTCCAGGAGGCCAATGTAAATGGTATCTTTTATCTGAACGCGCTTCAAAATTTTAATTCCGCAGTTAGACGATGATGACCAAAATGGACGCCGTTAGTATCAGCGAAAGTGGGCACCACCTCACTAGATTTTCTTGATATTCGATTCTCAGGTCAGTGGATCGGTCGTGAAGATCCAGTCGCATGAACACCTCGTTCCCCAGAATTGATCCCGCTAAATTTTTTCTTGTGAGGTTTCATTAAAAATCGGGTTTATGTACCGCCTTTACTTGCTGAGATCTTCTTATTGACTTCGAATTAACGCCGCATCTTGACCCCATAGGGGAAGAGACCCTATGTTCCGAGCCTTTATGGGTTTTACCGGAGGTCATCTTCGAAACCTCGGCTTTTTACATATTCCAATCCGCCTCGGCCAGGATGCCACGAGTGACATTTCCATCGGTGTACTACTATTTAATGAACTCAAAACAAAACACATCTCATCGAATCTTAAGCAAGACTGAAAATAACTAGACAAATAAAGGAATTTTACTACCTACCTGTAGAAGGTAAAAGTGAGTTCAACACACAACACGAAACAAAAACGAAACTTCCGACTTGCTGGCTTAATAATCTGGAGTGAAATCGACTTAAGGTGGAATATATGACGCGTTACAAATGGAAACCATATCGAACCAAAATGAATGTTGGGTGACAAACTTCTGTGTTTTTCTATGAAATGAGACCTAAATCGAATCTGTACATTGGCTAAATAAGTTTATATGCTTTAAAATTTGTGAAGTTCTTTTTGAATGTTCCGGGTAGAAGTAGATTTTAGTGTGAATTTCCGATGTTGTTCCTTTTATCTATATATTTATAAATATCTCCCTTTCTGTTTAAAAATTGTTTCTCTATTAAAAAATCATTGATTAAAAATCAGTTTCCATTTTTTCGTTTTAGAATTTGATGCTTGATAAAAAAAAATACAATTTTAAAGTATTAGAAATATTGAAAAGTTCAAAATAACTCAATAATTTTACGTACAGTCATTTACTATACATATCCGACTAAGGCTCGTTACGCATTGACAATCAGTTACCGGTGACCAAGTTGATAGCAACTACTTAATTCGGTTAATATGAGTGTACGCGTATCTTGTCCCGGCAACCAAGATCATGTGCGACGCACAGTACGTGACACAATTTCTTTCTGTGCATGGCGCATTCAGAGACAGATTGCGGAGACTCGGCCTGGTGGACTCCAGTATATTTCCACAATGTGGACAGTCGTATCCCCTAAATACGAGCTAATGCGCACGGAAACTATTTCCCGGCTCCATATTATCGGGTCGGCCGTTTGATCTCCGTGTCAATTGGAGGAACCGAGCCGAGTGGGCGATCGTTGAGAATTTCATCATTTACTTGGCAAGGGAAAGGATTGCCGAAGAAGTTTAGGGTTCCGCTTGGATTTGCTTTTCCCTACGCTGGTTTACGTTTTTGTTTTTGGTTTTATGTTTTGTTTTTGTTTCTTGTTTTCGTGTTATATTTTGCACTAACGTTGCATGTTGAACTAAAATTTTTCCTATTTCGGGTAGGTAGTTGTGATTTTATTTCCTTCTAGTTGTCTATTCAGTCTTATTGAAGACTTGGACTTGTGTTTTGTTTTTAAAGAGTTATCTAGTAGTTAGTAGTACGCCGATGGGAATGTCACATGTGGCATTCACATCGGTGGCACCCTGACTGAGACGAGAACAAGGCTGAGAGATACCTTTTGCCAAAGTTTCCAAGATGACCTCCGATAAAACCCACAAGCGGTAGGTACGGAGCGGGTGGCGTGGCGACCGAAATCGTCATATGGAGGGTGTCTTCCCCTATGGGGTCAGAGCCATTGTGTCGCTTATTTTGCTTCAGGGCATATGCAGAATCAAACCATTTTATAGATGTTCCTAGAAAATTAAAAAAAAATTATCTTCATATTGTCTTATTTAAAAAAAAAAAAATATTCGAAACATTTATTTTTTTCGACGTTGTTCCAGTAAAGGATGGACCCAGTCACTATTTTCTTTTCTTTTTCTTTTTGAAATATTTATTAATAACTACAGGTACTAAAAAGATAAAGTAATATTCCAAATATATTATTTTTGTATTTTAAGCTTTTTGAATAGTTCTATACAGCAATAGAAGAAACATTACAAAACACTTTAAATAGAGGATAAATTAGGTTCTGAAATGTCAGAATAATTCATAAATAAAAGTTGTAATCCAATTACTTAATTAAAAAATCAAATCCAATTACTTAATTAAAAAATCAAACTATTTAATTATTTCTTTATAATTTTTTGGGGAGGGAATTTATTCCTGTTTTTAATAAATTTATAATCTTTATTTTAAATTAATTTTAATTTATTTTTAGCCTCAGAAATATATTTAATCTAAAATGTAATCAGTTTTAGAAACATATTAATTATATTTAACTTAACGTAATTTATAATTATATTGTATTTATTCTTAGACATTAGTATGTACATAAAGACTTTTAAAACGGAATGACACGACAGCTCATTATAAGTATTTGAGATGAATTGATGTATACATTAATGTTGTATACTTCAATTCGTGTTTAGCTTGATTACATTCACTTGCCACTTATTTACAAATTTCAACTGTTTGTAGGTAGGTATACGTAAATATCTGTTTATAAAAACAAAAACAAAACAACACTTGTACTAATAAATTACTTTTAAATATTCATGAATCTGGTATGTATTTAAGTTTATGTCAACACACGTGCTTAATTTACATATTTTATTTTACTTTATTATTAAATGATTGAAACATTTTCTTGCTTTTATACCCAGTACAGCTTATGCTTCCCGTGTACATTTATTAACAGTGTTCTCGATCAGATTAAATCATAATAGTGCTGTGAATTTATCGTTAAGTATTCACATAGTGACGTATTTTTACGGTAACAATGACAATACTATTGTTTCGTTTAACACTTATTTGTAAGTTGAAAATGTTTTAAATTAAACAGAGATTTGGTTTTGTTTACTCTTTCTGTTTGGTTTTGTCTTTCGTGTTATCATATATTGATATATATTTATTTCGAAAATCGTCATGTATTCTACACACTCAAATCTCATTGGCTATGATCAGAAAATTGTTGAATGTAGTTTTTTTTTTTAATAAGTAAACGGTTCATAAAAAGTGCTGAAACAAAATTTTATCATTTCACTGTCTATTTCTATTGATAGAGATAAATGCTTATTAAAAATCTGCTGATTAAATACTTCCTGATATTAAAGTTAGTATGCGAATAGAACGTCTATAACTTTTCAAGAAATTAAATATATCGGAGTTACCTGTACAGCTTTTTTCTAAAAAAAAAATATGTAACTCGATAAATTTTGAAAAACATTTTTTTTATTATATTGTGTAATAATGGATCTTATGATTTAAATACTTTTTAATTTTGATGTTTTTTTTTTTTTTTTAGTATCTTATTCTTTATTTATGAGGCGTTTAAAAAAGGGGGTGTATTTTTCTTAGTAAGTTATTTAGATTTCTTCAGTATTTTCTGCATAATAATATAAATATCTGGATTTTAAAGTTGCAAGATAATTTTATTAATTTATCCAAGATGGGGAAAAATAAACAAAAAAATTCATTACACGCTTGATGAATGGCTTTTCACTAGCGTAACTCAACTTGGCGTGTAATCACATTAGGGCAGTAAATGAAGCCAATTTATCTAACAAAACGTGTTTTTTTTTTTTTTTTTTTTTTACGTAAGAGAAAATTGACGAGTGAATGAATATGCTTTATCTTTAAGATGACGTAGAATTTAGAGACTTCTAAACAAACCTCTTTCATACTGATCATTTAAACTATTTTTGTATTTAATGTTTCTTTCTATGAAATTCAACCAGCTAGTAGAAGATATTATCGTCTTTCTTCTTATTTTATTTAATCCGTTAATAGTCTTGAAAGGATTCCTAAACCCTCCCCACAAAAAAAAAAAATATATATATATATAATTTTTTTTTACTGTGACACCGAACTTCTCTGTCGCCGAGTAGAATTAAGGTCCGTTAAAACTAAACGGAAGCTGTAGCTTCCAGCAACGGGTTGGGAAGAAGGGTGTCTGACTGAACGATATACGCTTTAAATTCTTCCACATGTTATATAATTCCAGGAATGGACGGTTATTCCTTTCAGATCTCTGAAAGGAATGTTTTCGGGTGCATTTTAATTTCTGAAAGAAAAACAGTTTTTAAAAAAAAAAAAAAAAGTTGAAGCCGGTCAATGCAAAATCGTTAATCAGTAAGCTAGTGCACCGATCTTAATTCCTGCAGATAAAACTACTGTCCTGAGGGATTGGGAACAAGACTGCTGTCTGTAGGGGATCTTATACTTTTATCTGGGCGGGATTGTTTGTTCATGCTGCTTTTCCTTTGAGAGGAGATCGTCCTTTTTCGCTTTTTTCCTGTAGAGCTTTAGTGCGTTTTGAGTTCTGAAAATTTAGGTCAAATTATTTAAGTTCCGTGTCGAGGATATCAAAACGGATGCTTTTAAATAAAATACGCGATTAATACTTACAGAGATATAATTATATTTAATAGATAATTTTTTAATCGGTTAAGATTAAGTGAAGAAATAAATTGTGACGTAATGAATTTTTTCCATTTCAGCAAAATGTTTTTTATATTACAGGATGATGTTTAAAGAATATATATATATATACGTAAATATTATATCAAAACGATTTATATATAATATTATTTCAAATTTTTAATTTTATTTAATATAATATTATTTCAAAACGGTTTCTCGGTTACACCGGTCAAATTATACAATTATTTTTTTTCAGTTCAGTCATTTTAAGCTGTATTTAAATCTTTATGATAATTCCGTTTTATTGAAAAACAATAACCAGAATTATAAATATTTTTTCGCATTTAAAATTTATATTTTCAGAGTTTTATGTCTTAAGAAAAAAAGGTATAAACTCTACTTAAATCTTTTTACGTAGATTTCATAAGAAAGCTATCTTTTGTAATGGGTACTATGATTCCACTTCCGGAATTTCGACATATCTTCGCTTTTCACATCCCCCGAAACCACCGTCAGTTCAAAAGTATGTATATGTTCAAAAGTGTGTGTGTGTGTGTGTGTGTATATATATATATATATATATATATATATATATATATATATATATATATACACACACATTTATATATTTCACTTTCTTGTGGTCACGATAACTGCCGTAATTTTGCGCAATCACTTTCAATTGATACATAAAATATAACGACCCAAAATCTAGGTCGAGTTCGTTAATGGACAAAATTGGACTATGGGGGTGAAAATGGGGGAGTTTTTTCGAAAAAACAAAATATCGCTATAACTTTCTTATTAGGTAAAATATCGAATTCGTTTAAAGTTCCTACTATTCTTTGGATAAGGGCCTAAAACTTATCTAAGTAAAGTTTTTTGATATCACCAACCATTGGCCCATCGTGTGGAAAAATGGGGTGCGGAAGACAAAAAAGTCATACCTCCCTTGACAGGCACAGTATCGAATCGATTTAAAGTGGTCGTTAGTCCTCTAAACATTACCTAAAACTTCTATCTGAAAAAAATTTTAATATGACCAACTCTTAAGGGGTACTGGATGACCTGTGTCGTATGTTAAACGTCTGAAACTTTTTTACTTGCAACCATTGTCGTATTGAGTAAATTTGAAGTTTTTCTTAATCTTAAGGTGGAAATCTTTTTTGTCCCCCTTCTTATCACCGGTGAAATTTACCTCCGCCTTCCGGGGTGCCGAAAGGGAATTCTTTGTAAATATATTTGTGTTAAGCATAATTACCCTTAAAATCTATTAAAAACAGGTCTCGAAAGTTCTTTTTATGTCCAAGATGACGTACTTAATGATAAATAATAGTTTTCGTAACAATTTGTGTACAAAGTACTTCAGATTTAATCGTTGTTTTAGTTTTATATTTCAATAAGATAATTTTGTAAAAAAAAAACGTTTCATTGTTTTATCTAAATTTTATGTTACGACTTTTTGAAGAAAAGGACGGTATTACTTTCGCTCGCATGATGGCAGTGGGAGGGGATAAAATATATTTTCTTTACATTTTGTGGTATGGGGAGTGTAAAAATACTATTCACTTAAATTGGGGATTTTCTTACACATACAGGCCTATGTATAACATTTTTTAGCTCGAAAATCTCCAAAAATACTGGCTTAATATAATTTAAATTTAGATATCTTCTAATAGTGTATCTGGAATTGTGCATGTGATAGTTTGATGAAGATTATTTTTTTCTTCTTCTCCCCCGGGCCGTATCCTGAAGTTAAGTATTACGCAGCCCAGGGGAAGCCCAGGGACTCTAACGGGCCTCCACGTCTCGGCCCGCCGGTCGGATCTCACTTTGCGCACGCCTTAAACCCCCAGAGTAGAATCCACCAGGACCGGCCATACCGTTCCTAGGTCCCCCACTCCGGGAGCCGTGACTCGGTCTTTATGCCAATGCCTTTAACGAGGACACACCGAGTAGGGCATCCCCGCCGGAACTAGGTCTTTTTCGGTCGGAGTTGCAAGAGTTCCCGATGGATATTGGTTCAGTCGTTCTTGAGTTACGCTTAATTTAAGATCGAAAAAATTTCAGCGGGGCAGTTAGAAGCGTGGTTCGTTATGATGCTGCAAGTTAGAAGGCTGATGTTTTGAAAAGTCTTTTTCTTGCACGAAACTGCGCAAGTAGTTTTTTATTTTTTGTTTTTTTTTTATATGTATATATTCGCAAAAATATTTACTGTTTTTAGCTTAAGTGGCACTCTGTTCTTGCTACTAGTTTTCACTTGAGCGGAACGACTATTAGTTATTTTATCCTTTCACAAGTAATTTGTGGCTTTCTCTGGTAGAATCCTTGAAATATAATTTGTATTTTTTGTTTATTAAAACTGATTTTTTATCCTTTTCATTTTATTATTATTAATTGTATACATTCCAAGGTTATTTCTATACTTATTTCCCTCCCGGTTTCAACTCAATTTTATTTTGCATTAACACTTACAATATAACGCAATATTTTTCGTTTAATCTTTTATGAAAATTGAATGCAAAAATCATATAAAATATTAGATTTACGCAAACTGCATCTAAAAATTATTTAATGTGTAATTTAGCAGTTTTGTTTTCTTTATATGTAAGTATTATTTAATAATTACGTGACTATATAAAACGATATCGATACGTTTTTATGTAACGTTAATCATAATTCTATTTGTATAAGCCGATGAAAGCTATCCTAGAATATTCATCGTTACATAATTTGATTTATACGTGTTTATCGTAAAAGTAATGGTTTTAGCTATTACTATCTATCTTCGTTAATAGCTTTACCACGACTCGCAGACGCAGTCAGTACAGATATGTGGATTCATTACGCTATTATCACCTCGTAAAAGAGTTGAAATATTTACTATCGTTGATTTCGACTTCCAAGAAGCGAATAAGTATTAAGTAAATAATACAACGTGATCCGAAATTGTTTTTTACGTATAGTAATTTGATTGTATCATCGCACAAGCATCTACCTACAGTCGAGTAACCCAATTAGGCGTACATTTATGAATTATATAATAAAGACCTCGGAACCATTACGTCATTCACTTTTATTGAATTATGATTCATCTGGGTATTTCCTGCAAACCGCATTAATTTTTTATTAAATTTTTTTGTAGTTCCTTTTGATCTAATCGTCGCAGTTTTACCTTCATTTTACAATCCTTTACGTTATTCAATAATTTCAATTAATTATATATTGCTAAAATTATTTACAGTGGACTAAAATGGTTACGTATTAAATATAAGTTTTTAAGGCTGAAATAGTAGTTCTTAAGGCATCCTGGAATAGTTGCTTTGATATTGAAGAGACAGGTAGATGGGAAAAATTGTGCAGGTAGGCAACGTTTGAAATATGGAAAAAAAATTGTTAGGGATGTAGGGGTATACCGAATGAAACGACTGGGAATAGATAGGGAATCTTGGAGAGCTGCATCAAACCAGTCAAATGACTGAAGACAAAAAAAGGCTGAAATAGCTTTCCAGTCCTTCCAAGAACATCTATATATCACAAAGTTACAGGCATCTTGTATTTTGATTCTGTGTTACTTTACACATAAATAACCTTTCTCTATTTCTATGGAATGTCGTCGGGAAAATACTGAGAATTCAGTGTCCATCTTGATCGCGCTAATGTAAGTTTATCTATCAGTTCTACAACAATCTCGTATTATTGCAATACTTGGGATTCGTTATTCGTGAAAGGAAAAAGAAAAATTATATAATTTCAATTTTTAAGATTGATAGTTTGAAACATTATTTTTTATGTTATGACAAACATTTTAGAGGGGGGGGGGGAGGTATTAAGCAACAAATATTTTTAATTTTTTTTAATATTATAAATACCTTAATGTATAATTTATAATTAAAAGTGATTTCTTTGGGTGATTGAAGTTGGTGACGTGTGGCAGTCGGTTCAAATTCTTTTGAATTGTTTGAAAAGGAAATGAGTAAATTTATTTTCCTTTTATAATATGTTTTAATGTATATAATATATGTCCTCTTAATTAAACCACTGAATGTAAAAATATTCTCTTTTTTGTACATTTTTTTAGATATTTTTAAACGCGAATTATAAAACAAGTTCAAACATATGTCAGGATATACCGACAAAGGAATTGCTTTGTTTTTTATTGTATTTTTTAAGATGTTTGTTTTACATAATATCAAAACTATTTCTGATATTATCTGTTTTATATCTTATATTTACTTCTTTTTTTTTAGAAGGTGGGGTTGATCCATCTCTACAGAGGTATAAACATATTAAAGAACACACTAAATGTAAATTTCTCTTCTCAACGCTATTTTAAGACAGCTATTTTTTTTCTTTTACCTGCCTGCCATTGAAATATCCAAGGTTTCTGCGACCTACTACGGTAGAAACCAGAGATATTTGTCGTTTTAGTAACAAAACATTGTAACATAGTTATGTACCCTCATAATTTCTAAAAAAAGAAAGAATAATCTTTCTATTTGAAAAGAGTAATTTATTGATTATTTAATTTTTTTAATTAAAATAAAAACTTGTTATTTGTGTGACAATATCCTTGACATTTCATTTTCATCTAACTTCGGAAATAATTTTTGAACGGATCATATTTTAAAATTTAAAACAAAGCGGTTAGAAGGTTAGGTTAGGATTTGGGAGGCAATTGAATATTTTTGAAGATGAAAATTAATTTTTTGTTTTTACAGGTAGTTTAAAAACGGGTTTAAATTTTTAAATCTCGTATCGATTGTAAACTGCTAACAGATTTCTCATTGACTGTTTTATGTACACAATATTTTTAAAATCAGTACTCGGTGATTTCTTGTGTAACTTATTCGAAGGTCGTTCGGAAAGCTCTCGATCTGACAGAAAACACAAGATTTTTCAAAAAAGTTTTATTTTCAACGTTTACCTTGCAATTCGATACATTTAAACCATTCGTTCTCAAAGTGGGTGATAACGCCCCTTCGTGGGCGCTGGAGGCCTTCTGTGGGGGGGAACGGTAGAAGGCCCACAGAAAATTGAGGGCGTTTAGGCGATCTAGGGCTGATTAAAAAAAAGGAAAACATTGTGACGAAATGTCATTATGTTTTCCTGGTATTTCAAACTAAAATGATTCTGTGTTGCACATACTAGTGTCGATGTTTGAATGAATTACGCATGTGGTGCGCTGGATTGTTAAGATTTGAAAGTGTCAATTACCGATTGATTGATACTATGTTTTGATGTAATCCGATAGATATTCAGTCTGCTTTTCATTTTCGACTATCATTTAATCTGCCTGATAGTACAAAAAATTAAGGGACACCTATATTTTATAATAAAAAATGATTGTATTCATACTGTTCTAACTTAGCAAACAAGAGGCTTAGAGAGACTAATAAAAAAAATTAAAGCTTGAATACTCTACTTTTTGACAGTATACTTCAGATTTCAAAAATCATCAAATTGAAAAAAAATCAGTGAGAAGAAAAGTTTTAAAAATTTGAAAGTTTTTCTTCGTGTTTCATCTAGCGCATGAGAGAAACGAAATGTTTTCAGTAAACTGCATTAAAATCGTTTAAAAGCTTAAGACTTTAGCTTGAATTCTTTTTTTTTTGTATGTCTACGATTTTTCTGATCCGAAATATTCCACTTTAAAGAGAAAAGGCCATTTTTATCTTCAATGCTGCATATCTCTTGATATAAGCATCATAATGATACAAATAAATATGGAGATTAAAGGGTTTTTATCTAGCTTTAATGATAAATTGTGAGGTCTTTAATGTAGCGTTGCACTTTTTGGCTTTTGTTCATTTTGTTCCGTGGTATTAAAATATTTATTAATATAAATATTGTATAATAAATATTGTATTAATATATTTGGGACTGCAACATGTATCACCTGCTCTCAGCTTAACCCAATGATTTAGACCAACGACTTTTCAGTTTTTTAATACGCTCATTATATGAAATTTCTTTAAAAAATTACAAAATAGCGATCGTCTCAACTTGACCTCATCGTTTGTAGTGAATCTTCGTTCAGTGACTGTTCCTGTAGGTTTGTTATGTAGAAGTAATCGCTGAGACCCAATTACGGCGCATGTAGAAGCACTTCGAAGTATAAGTCATGGAGTTTTACAGTAACAACCCTTGACGGGTGTTCAGGCGCATTGTCGTCGTAAATATAATTTCAGAGTTGTAAAATTCGCTGTTCTGAATTCTGCTTCTATTGTGAATTTTGGTTTGTCTAATCAAATTTCTATGCATTACTTATCTACTTTTTATTGTGATTTTTGTTTAATAATTTTTAAAAGTTTTTATTTAACTCCCTTTAGGAATAATCAAATCTTGCAACTGCTATATCTTTTGATCTATCGTATGAAAATCAATGAAATTGGGTACACTTAATGTAACTTCGATGACAATACAGCACTACAGTGTCGGAATTTGATATGACCCACCCCCACGCCCCCACGCGCAACTCCTACGCTAAATTCATGCATTTAATTGAAAATTTTCATTTCTCATGAACTATCGTATGAAAATGATTGAAGTTTGGTACACGTATGTAACGTCGATGTGTAAATATAAATATTTTTACTTATTTTTTAGTCTTAAAAAAAAAAAAAACAAAAAAAAAATTATAATAATATATTTGATTACATAAAAAAAATTAATTTTTAAAAAAGCTTTTATTTAACTAATATTAATATTAACATTAATAAAAAAAGGAAACAAATTAGAAAACCCCTCTAAAAAGTAAAAATAAGAATTAAATCAAATTGAGAATTTTAAACAAAAAAATATAATATATTATGAAATATAAAATTGCACTGAAAAGTAAAAAATAAATTAAAATTATATAAATATCTAATCAATAACCAATAAATAAAAAATAAATAAATGTAATAATTATTAAATTTAAAATTTAAAAGTAATAATTTGTTAAATATTTTGTTAAATATAAGCGTGGCGCAGTTTTTATAACAATGTTTTCGAATACGTATTTATAGACATTTGCTGTATTTTAAAATATATTTTTTGTTTAATGAGGTTGTTTAGTATATGTGTATATACTTTATTTATCTGTAATAAAACAATTCAAGTTTTGAATTCTTTGATGGTCCAAATTTGCACCGGGATGATCTTTAAGGGTTAGTTAGTAAGATTAAAAATAAAAATTAAATTTAGAAATCTTGCACAAAGTTATTACATTTTGACGGTAATCTGAAAAATTATTATTATCAGTATAATTGTAATCGTAATTATGAACTAATTAAATAAAAATTCATAATTAATTAAAATGAAACTTTTACCCGAAAGAGTGCGTTAAGTTTGGTTTAGATTACAAGCAGAATTCGAAGATGAACTTCAACTATGTGAGAACACGTACAAAGAAAGCTTGAGGATTTTGAGATTTTCCCAGATTGTTACTTGTAGGTAGTTAGTCTCAACTGGAGAGATTCCAGCAGACCTTTCCGCCTCCTTGCGTTGTGATTGAAAATGAAAATGAAGATTAATTGTTGTAAAAATAAATGTTGTGTTGTTTTAAATAAATTATAAAATTATACTGCGCCACGCTTTTATTTAACTAAATATTTTCATTACTCTTAATTTAAAAATTTAATAATTATTACATTTATTTATTGGTTATTTATTAGATATTTATATAATTTATTTTTTAGAGGGTTTTTCTGTTTGTTTCCCTTTTTTTATTAATGTTAGTATTAATATTAAATAAAAACTTTTTTTAAAAATAATTTTTTATATGTAATCAAATATATTTTTGTAATTTTTTTTTTAGTATCGCATTGTTAATAAAAGAAAATAAATGAATAATTATCCTTCGGTTATTATTATAATATCGGCTTCATTTTCTACCTGTTTTATGCAGTAACAACATTGCAGTATCATCATTTTATTTTGAGGTAAATAGAGATGATGGCTTGTTTGAATAAAATTAAGTTAAAACAATCGCTACATTTTACAGCATGTGTTCAGCATTTATGATGTTTATTATTTTCTTCTCAACACAAACCTAAGATGCATGAATACATCTCGTCTATCTTTGAAAAAAAATTTCTTTCTGTTGGTAATGTTATAAATAAATTTACGTTGAATAATACCTTGTCTGCTGTTAAGAATGAAGTATCAGTTGGTATTCAGAATAGCTTTTGTTCGTTTTATTATATTATCTTTTTTATTGCTATTATAATATAATCCTTTTCTTTTGTATTGGACACCGTTACAATTTGTTATGGAAGAATTATAACTTTCATCTACCTGAAAATAAAATGTAGAACGTTTATATGAAATTGATAAACTTGATAAGTATTAAGTTCCATGCAGTTTCAATCGTACGTGGAGAGTTTTTTCCGTTTGAATACCATTAAAAAAAAAAAAAAAACCTTATTTTGCATTCCTTCCTTTTTTGCCATTATTCTTTCATTATTTGTGTAACTTGTCTCTCTTTATTAGAAACTTTTTTAATTTGTTTTTGAAATTATTTCAGGCCAAATTTCTTCTTTAATATTTAATTCCTTTAGTTCTTTATCATTTTTTCGAAACCAGTTATTTTTAGTTTTTATTTAAAAAAAAATAATAAAGATTCTTTTTTATTAATCTTGTCCTTCATTCTTTTGAAGTGGCCGTGAAAAGTTTCTTCTTCTTCTTTCATAAAGTCCGTTACTTTTTTAAATTCCTGGTACATTTCTTCATTTTTTCTTTATATATTTTGATTTTTACTTTTCCGACGAATAACAGCTATATTAAAGGATGTCGCCGAATGATTTCGACGACATATGGTACTTACTAACCTTATGGTAGCCCTGAAACGGGCCATTTTTGTCGTCGATTGCTTCGACGGTTCGTAATTCATAAACTTGTGGTGGCCCTGAAAAGGACCGTTTTTTGCGTTAGCTCTGAGAAGAGCTGCTAGGTCCGGAAGCTGGTCTCCGGCGAAATCGAGAGTAGCGGCTCGTCCATTGAAGTCCGACCGGGCTTTTCCTCAGCAGCAATTGGGTCCCAATACAGCGGTGGGCCCCAGAGTCCCGCAGTGTCGGGTCGGCGTCGGTCGTCCTTCGCCGGAGCAGCCGAGGCGGTTCTCCCCGAGCGATCCCACGCTGGGTCGGCTCCTGCTGCCGGGTCCGCCGGCCAGGGTGATTGAAGCCCGGCGAACTGGAGCTGGAGCGGGAAGGTAGCGTCCGGTTCCAGCGGCTCCCTCGGCGGACCGACCAGGCCTGCTGCTCCGGCGGGGATGTTATCCGCCGGGAGGTCCACGTTGAGGCGGCCAGGGAACTTTTGTCTTCGTCCATCTTCTTCTTCTTCTTCTTCTGCTTTGTCTTCAACAGGTGGTGGTCGACGATGAATTGAAAATTCACTCTTGTGCTCGCTGTTTTATCGAAGCCTGGAGAATGGTGGGGCTGCAGCGCCGCTATGGTGGGAGAACTGCGCGGTAGGAGTGATGCTTGTGTCAGTGCGTCCGTATACTGTGCGCACAAAAATCGGTTATCGGATCAAAAATCGGATCAAAAATACTGTGCGCACAAAAATCGGTAAAATCGGTTATCGGATTTTTTGAAAATCTTTACGTTTTAAGGTCTAGCTAGTTCATCTAGACCAGAGTTTCTCAACCTAGGGGTCGCGAAATTATCTTTACTCGCAAACAATAATGAAATCTTTTATATGAAAAAAAAAAAATTATAATAAACGTTTTACTTACATTTAAGAATACACATGTAAAGAAAATAAATAAATGAGATGGTTGTTTTTGTTTTTCATTTAAAAGTTTTTCTATACCTGTGTCTATGTTAGAAACACAAAAAAAAACTAAATTGTAAAGTAATAAAAAACGATTCTTATATTTAGTTTTTAATCCAACCTTAAAACGGAAAATCTAAAATGGTTGAAAATCACTGACTTAGATAAAAAACAAAAAGTACTAGTATGTAGGTATTTGTGTCACGCTGCTTTTGGCGTTATATTTCAGGATTAACAAAACCGATTTTTTTCAAATTAGCTGTAATTATTGTATATATGGGGCTTAATCATATTAATTATTTTCAATATTCGTTAACTGGACGGGGGATATCAAGGAAAAAACCAATTTCGATTTTCTTCAGAGGCATTTTAGAAAAAAAACTTTATTAAAGCTTTCTTACTATTACCTGCAACGCGTATAATAATAAATAATCCAGAAAAAGTTTTTCAAAAGATCAACACCCCCCTCTTAAAATTGGAATATATGTTTTCATCTTTTGCTCTATACTCATCGGGTTTAAATATTTTACAAAATATTTTGTTTTATGCTTAATATATGAGCTATCAAGCAATGTCTACAGATTTCTACAATTATAAATCCCGGACCTAAAATGCAGAAAAGTTTTTTTGAAAATTTGCTTTTCTTATTTTAGCCTTTATTTAAGAGGTGTTTTTGATTTATAAAAAACTTAGTTAAGGAAATTTGTTAAGCTTAACAAATTTACTATGAATTTTACAAATATCACTTAACAAATATTCATATATGAATATTTTTAGAAAAATATTTCTTAAAATTTATTCCCCGCCTTTAAAAAAATATTTATTTTGTTTTTTGGCTCTTTTAATTTTTATTATTAATAACAGGGAAAGTCATTGAATACTTAACCAGCTTTTTTATATTTAGATCCTATGTTTTTTTTATAATTTACCTTTTTCTTTAGTTTTTCCCAGTCTCGACTCTTTGGCTATCATCATGGTTTCTGCAGCACATAAGCATTCTGATTTAAAGCTATGTTCCAGCGTTTAAATTTCGCATTAAAACAAAGGGATTTAATTTTTATATATTTCAAAAAAGTTATTTGTTAATTTTTGTCTTAAGAATTTTTACTATATTATTAATATTTAATAAAGAACATTTAATTAAATAACATTATTCTGAAGAATCATGTCCGTGAAAGCTAATATGTGCGACGAATGCACCGAAAGGATAATTTAAAATGCATATTTAAATGATGTCACTGTAAATGTCAGCGTTACTTATTCTGTTACTCGTTCGCGTGTCTTATTTACTTATTTATTTTTATCGGTTATTATTCATTTTAATTTGCTTTATCGTTGAAATTAAATGTTTTCTTTTGTATATTAATTTCTGTTGCATTAATTGTGGTAATATTAATAGTTGTTTAGTTAGTTATCTTAAGTATTAATTTAAACTTTTCTAACGACAAACTGAACCAGATTTTATAATAAAACCGTTTAAATAAATTTTATTTTATTTTCAGTGACTGAAAGGTTAGAAACATTTTTAACTTTTTTAAGAACATTTTATTATAGAAAACTAGTAGAGTTGTTGACGATTATAGACAAAATTAAGTATTAATAATCTATTAGTAAATAGAACTCATATTAATTTTATTTTTTGTTAGAATTTTCATAAACATATTTGCTTAAAAATAATTTTCAAATAAAACTAATTTTAATAATAATAATTCTAAAATTCGGAAGATTCAGGCATCGAACCCAGTTTAGTCCGACATAAAATTTTACATGCTGCACAAATTTTTAGCACTATATGACCGTGCGCAAACCTTTAGTTTTTTGTTTAGTAGTTTTCTTTTTGTGTCAAGTCGTTTGACTGGTTGATGCGAATCTCCATTCCCTTCTTTTCTACGGAATCTTTTAATACCGACGTAATTAATACATTATTCCTCATCACCCTGACCGGGAAGGGGAATATACCCGCCATGTGACAGATCTAAACGCCACACCACCTCTTCCATACCTAGCCCTGAGGGGCTTTACTGTAAATCATCTTCAAAGGCCTCGAGACGTATTCCGTCTTGCCTCCGTCAGGATGACACGATGCGAATGCCACGCGCGACATTTCCATCGGTGTAAAACGTTTATGACGTTTAAGTCTTAAACAAGACTTTACCGAGAGCTGATCTGGGAAACTCACCCTGCGGCAAGCGAACCCGTATGGTTTAGTATAGTTTTAACCAACCCGGTTCGTTTCTTTCCCAGATTACAAACCTCTTTCACTTTTTATTCGTCGTAGAATCTCATCCTTTAATACTTTATGTACTCGCCTTATTTTTCCACAACCTTCATTTCATTTGAAGTTGTGATTTCCATAACCTTCCTATTACTTCATTTTAAAGTTATCTTCTTTTTTTTCTTTTTAATATGTTTTACATTACCTTTAACATCTTTTTTTAGCCATACAAATATTTTTGTAATTATTAGGTCGAAATTTGATTCTAGAGGACTACTTTTCGATATGGAACTCTTCACCTAAACTTTATTACTTCCTAACGTCGTCCTTCATTTATATAATTTTATTACCTAGATTAAAATAAAAATATTAGAACTTTGTTTTATTAAATTCTCTTACCTTTAATATGTTCAAACCATTTGAAGTGACCCAAGAGTAATTGCTTGACCAATTAAAAAAAAACTGAAACTTATCCACTTGTTTCCTACATATCTCAGGACTTAAAATTAATTTTTTAAATCTTTTATTTAAGCAGTTTACATGTGGTGGCCATCTTTGTTCCGGTGCGCACACCTATTTTTGTGATTGTAAGGATTTACGGAAAAAATCATAACTAGAAAACTATTGGTCCTGGAAGAATTAAACAAAAAGCAATTTATTTATATTTTCTCTTTATCTTTATCTTTTCTTAATCTTTTCTATATCTTTATCTTTTCTTAAGGTAAAAGATTGGTCTAGTGTTTATTTACCTATCTCTCTTCTCTCTATGAGAAAATTACCAATAAAGTTGAACATGAAAAAAACTGAAATTTCACTTTTCAAGAGGAAGGGATGGCATTCACAGTTTGAATTATTTTTTTATATGTAGGTATAAGTTAGTAGTTTTACCGTAAATAATATTAATGGTGATATACTTACCCATAAATTTTTATGAATTTTTGAAAACTAATTTTTCTAAAACATTCAGATTTTGGCTTCAAATAATTCTGATGGGGCTGGTGATAAAAATTTCAAATTTGCACAACTTGCAGTGTTTTTGTTCATGGCAGATAAAAAAGGTTTCTTGTGTATTGTAGTAATAAAAGAGTTATAACCTCTCAAAAATCATACTTGATAAGTAGTATGATTAATCATACTTGGGGGACTTACTAAATAACTACCCCAAGCGCGATGCATAATCAATTTTTAATTAAAAAAAATTAAATTGTAATTTTAGGGTCACCCTGCAGTTACTTAATGAATAAATGAATAATAGGTAAATGATTAAGAAATCTATCCTGCTGAATGAAAATAGTGTTTTAAATTACCTCTCCTTATCTTTCTTACGCGTATGGGACGCATTTAAATCACGCGTTCATAAGTGGTTGTATCACGTGTCCAGTCGTCTAATAATAGTTGTCATCGCACGCAACATAAAAAAAATTGTGAATCTGCTGAGTATGTATATTTCAGAGTAAATGCAATTTTCAGGTAATTTTAATTACTTGTTCGAAAACATTAGTATCTTCCATCGCTTATCAGAATTTAAAAAAATTCCATCCTTTAGTCATTCTTTTATGAGAATATAATTAAAAGGCCAGTTACCTCTTTCTATCTGTTAATCTTATGTCTGTATAATTTTAGTTTTAATTTTTGTAAATAATTTCTTTCTATTACAGGATTTTAATTTCTAATGTTATGACATTTCTTACGAATGTTTTCCGCCTTTTTTCTAGAGGTTTTCGTAAATGTGATATAACCGGTTTAGCCGTTACTTGTAAAGACTGAAACGTGTATGAGATAATTTTAGATGCGCCAAATTATTGTACAGTTAATATAAATAATAAAAAAGTGGTTATAACTTATTTTAAAAAAAAACATCGGCGTTTGAATATCACATCGGTACCCCTTCCGTACGAGTATGCCCCTCGATCGATGTTTTAATGAAAGTAATTACATACGTGTTTTTTATTACATTTAGGAGGTGTTTATTTTTTTAAGTTTTATTATTTAATGTATATAACTTTTAAAATAAATTTTTCACTCTTCAAAAGAGAATAAAAACTTTTTTCTGATTTGCAGTAGCTATACCTGCTACTGGTATTTGCAGTACATGCCTTGATTTAAAAACTTTTATTTTTAAATCATTCTATTATCAAAACGTTATTTATGGTATAAAAAAATCGCTAAAATTTAGAATGTAATTGCTGATGTGTTATCTACCCCATCAAAAAAAATACCGATAAATTTCATTGTATGCGAAAGAAAACAAATATTATTTCATAAAAGACAAATTATAACGAAAAAATGTGATTACCTATTATTGTAATACCGAGATGCTGTACAGAATGATTTTAATTATTATTTTTCTTTTGGTAAAATATTATTACACTAGCTGCAGGGCGTGTCTATGGCACGCCTCCCCAGCTAAGCCCTCCAGGGGTGGGGGGTTGCCCCATCGGAAGGCGTCTCGGAATGGGATTATTAGGTTCCGAAATTGATTACCTCTTATGTAAAAATACTTTTTTTTGAATGGTGAAAATTGATATAACTGAAATTAAATTAGAAATTTAACTGGAGAAATTTATATTAACGAATCCGGGATTTTCTGCTAGTGATCGGTACATTCCAGTGCCTACTTTTTGGTTACAGTACGTTATTTTATGAAAAAAATCAATCACATAAATAAATAAAAAATACGTAAAAAAAGGTTTTTAAAACACCACTTTTAAATTAAACGCGCTAAAATGTAAAACATAATTTTAGGATGTATCTCAGGATGGATATGACAACAGGCGATATGTAAGTTTATGTGAAAGTCATAGCTTCAAATTAAATATTTAATGTTTTTGCCAATTTTTTTTTTTATGCGTGATGAATGGCCTAAAGAGTGGGCCACAGGTTTGAGCGTGTTTAGGGAAAGATCGGATCGGTATGTTTTACAGTGGGTGAGTCCAATCAGAACATTGGGCCAAACGATTTAATTTCTGGATAACCAAGATCCGGTCGATCAAGAGTTGCGTTAAACAGTTAGCGTTCGATCTGCGGATACATACGCCGTTTGAATCGCGAAAATCGGACGAGCGGTTGCTGAGATATTACGGTGGAACCCCATCGCATCTCTTCCCCAATTTTCGAACAGCGCCCCGGGGGCGCATGAAAATATTGTCATCCGACGGGTACCGCTGGGAGTGGATGGTGTATCGTTGAGGGGGTCAAAAAAAGTTTTCAGAGAGCTAGGACCTACAGTTTTCGAATTATTTGCGATTTTCGTCCGAAAAGTCGGATCTGGTTAAAAAGTACTAAATTTTCCCAAAACTTCGATATATATTTCACATATATATCGATATATATATACGGTGTATCGATTTATAATTTTTTTTTGAGGATGTTGTGGACCACAGTGGACCACTTTAGTCAACTCTGGTTCGTCTTTTCTTTTTATTTTCTTTCTTGATTGCTTCCCAATACTCCTTCATTCTGTCAGATCTTGCTTTTTTGAACAAACCCTTGTTGTTGTTTTCTTTAATTTTAAATCTGGAATTTGCTTCTTTTAGTATTTTTATATTGTCAGTTTTGTTTTGTAAATCTTCGATATATAATACTATAACAAGTGTATAGGTGACTACTACGTGTACTAACGAATGGGGATTTTCCGCTAGTGATCGGTGCATTCCGGTGCTAAGCTAAGGAAGACACACACACAGAGACACACACATACAAATGCCGTTTAGTAGGGTAGGATATCTTTTTTAAGTCAATTCATTATTATGAAGTATACTTTAAGTTATTTCGCTTTTTGAGTTGTTGTAAACGCATTGCTGATTGTTATGAAAATAACTTTAAAGATGTTAAAAAGGAACATGCGGCAGAATAAATCACAGTTCCTCAACACGTGCCACATTTATTTTCATTTCTCGTATTAAAAATAATTCTTTGAGTAGCATTAGCTTCATTCGATTCAAGTTTATGTGTATATGGTAACATAATTGATACATTTAATGAAGTAAAAATATTTAATTTCAAAAATTTTATTTTATAATTCTTATTTTATATAATTTGTTACCTTATTAAATATAAATAATAGTCCTTAATGAACATCGCGTTCATAATGAAAATTTTAATATTTTAAAATACCGTATTAAAGTAATTGCTTCTTTTTTGAATCACTTAAACACTGGTTGTCATTATTATAATATTAGCTTTCGTGAGTGAGTGTTGTGTGTGTTACTTTAATGAAATACCGCGTGCGCGCACACACACTTATTCTGACTGTTTAAAATTTTAATTAATTGTTATAATAACCTTGCCTATAGCTATGAGGAAGTGATGTATTTCGGTGGACGATAAAAGTAATAGCCAGAAGAGGTGTACATAGGTTTTTAAATTAATTAAAAATATCAAGCCAGTCTTTGTATCACTGTAGCTAAATTAATTTATAAAAGTTAGGTTTATTTTTCTTGTAACAGGAAATATTAGTAATTTTTTATAATTTATCTTGTTAGTTTTATTTTCAAGTAAACAACCATCTAATTTTGTAAACAAAAAACAATCTCAAAATTGAAAAATTTATAGATCGACCGAAAAGAAGTTTGTTTAATCATTTATTGATTATTTCCATGTCAGAGCAAAGAAAATATGTTTTTAACACTTTAAAACCCTTCATGTACTCCAAGCTTTTGAATATTATACTTTTCAAAACAGTCATGTTTTAGAGTAATACAAGTTTCTTTCATTCCATACCATTTGATCCGGCAATGCTTCACTACTGCTAGATTTGTATATATATATGTTAAATGAACATAATTGAAAGATTGATAAAACATTAAAAAACTGAACATTACGGAACTTCACAAAATTTAACCTTTCACTTTATAAAAGTCAGAATGTAAATAAATCCAGTTGTCAAAACAACAGCGCTACGTATCGGATTTAATTAAACTACTCTCTAAACACAGTAGTCCGTTCAAAATACCCCAAACTTCCTTTCTACTGATCAGATCAAGGATTTCAATAGTTTTAAACCTTCTCCGGACGATAAAGACCATTTTACAAAAAAACGCGCCTAAATCGGTCCAGTAGTTTTCTAGTTTACAGCGGACACACATACGAACATTGTCTTTTATATATGTATATATATATATATATTGTTACCACATATATGCCTAATTTAATATCGGGGGACGAACCCGGTATAGCAACTCAAATGCGATCTGGCACACAGTATACGAACGCGCTGAAACAAGCATCACTATCACTGCGCAGATGACCGCGCAGATCTCATAGCGGCGCTGCAGTCCCACCATTCTCAGACTTCAATAAAAGAACGTGCACGAGAGTGAATGTTCAATTCATCGTTGACCACCACCTGGAGAAGACCAAGAAGAAGGAAGAAGAGAGAAGAAGTTCACCAGTCGACTCAACAAGGAACCTCCCGGCGGATGCCAACATCCCCGCCGGAACAGCAGGCCTGGCCGGCCACCGAGGGAGCCGCTGGACGCGGACGCTACCTTCCCGCTCTAGCTCGCCGGGCTTCAATCGCCCTGGCCGGCGGAGTCGGCCCAGTGTGGGATCGCTCTGGGAGAACCGTCTCGGCCGCGCTGACGAAGGACGACCTACCCCGACCCGACACTGCGGAGCTCTGGGGGCACCACTGCCACGCTGGAGTGGGGACCCAACTGTCGCTGAAGGAAAGCCCGGTCGGATTTCAGTGGACGAGCCGCAACGTTTTTTAACGTTGACGAGTGGCTCCTTTTTAACGTTTTTCCCTTCAGTCGGGGAATTTTTTGTCGCTTCTTCCCGTTTCTTCAACTTAATTTTACCCTTGTTTGATCTTAATTCCTCTATAGAGTATAACTGCCCATTAACTAGCAATTTATGGTAGTTGAAAATAGCCTTCACAATTTTCTTTGTATCGGTTAAAGTAAGGGAAAAGATCCTTCCAGATTTACCTTACTCTAGGTGTCAGATCTTGTTTTATTCTAACATTTGACCACTTTGAATTTTACTTTTTAAAATATAATTTCGTAAATGCATTGAATTTAGCATTATTAGTATCAAAGTGTTTTAATTTTTCGCATTTAATTTTCTTATATCGTCAGTATTTTAGTCGTTTATGACTAGTCCTACAGATTTCAAAATATCCTTTGTTTTAGCTACGGCCGACTTATATGAATCACGTTGAACCGCAAATATGACAAAATCGGCTTCCTTCTTGTTTAGTCTACCCGCATACTATTTTTATCATCTTTTCCTTCGATTTAGCCATCTCATTGTTTAAAACGATTATCTCATCAAATTTTGAAATATTATCTTTAGCTTTGTCATTATGTTTAGCTTTGTTCCTAAACTGTTTAGCAATTTTAAGTTTGTAAGAATTGTGATCAGTTTGTCATCCACCGACATTATTATAATAGTACTCCCTCTGTCCAACAAAATAAATAAATTTGCAATTAATAAATAGGTTGTACAAATATATTTCTCCGAATATCATTTTACTCTCTTTTATTAATGATTTTGTTTTATTAATTTTATTCTATAAACTTTCCTTATTCTTCTTAACAAAATGAATATACCAACATTTTTAATCAAAAGTGTCCTAAACGGGCAAGGACAATGAGAAAAAAAATAGTTATTATGCAATTAATACAGCATACATATTTTTTTTTTTTGTTTTTTAACCTCCGGGTCTACCGTTAGGTATTGCTTCAAAGGATGAGATGAATGATTTGTAACGTGTGTGAAAATGCCATGCCTGACCGGGATGAACTCGGGACCTCCGGATGAAAGGCTGAGACGCTACCACTCGCGCCACAGAGGCCGGCAAAACAGGATATATTTAGACATTTTTTACACGTTCATACGGACATAAAATTAAGTACAGTTGAAAAATATCTACAAAGGTCTGCTTTACGTATTGATTTTTTTTTGTAGGTGGGTAAAAATTGTAATTGAAATAAAACTACATGTTTAATAGAAAATCGATAGTACAGTAAAAGACTATCAATCCTCAAATTTTATCATTACTGTGAAGCGAGTTAAGCTTCAATCGATTCGACAGAAGTACAGAACAACTCCACTAGTATAGAAATATATATTTATTATAATTGATACAATTAAAATAGAAACTAATTCCAATAAATAGAAATTTCTGCGTTTTAACTTGAAAAAAATTCCTCAATAACTCGTATTCATTATAAATTGTTTAGAAATACTTGAACTTGTATGTACAACTGCATTCTGAATGTCAATTAATAAGTAGGCTATAGCTGCTGACAGTACCTCTAATAAAGTGCACATATTTCTACAAAATAAAAAGAAATTGCTTCGATGAGTTATTACTACTAAAATACAATTTTTCTGTCTATTGTTAATTGTTGACATATCTACAATATTCAAAAATAATCAATCAGATCATTGTTTGGCGCTCATAAGTTTGAATATTGACAGTTAATTTATATGTTAACTTATACTAGTGTTTATATTTATGAAAGTGTATAATTTTTTTTTTTTAAAACACCGGTCCTGTCTCGTTTTGCTTGTCCGCCCGTCTAACCAGGAGGTCTGACTCCTGGACCCTCGGCACTATCTTATCCTTATGTTTGTGAAAATATTAAATATTTTACTGAAATATTTTAAGAAAATAAATATTCGTATTTCACCACCATGTATTGTAAATAACCGATAACTTTAAATAACGATCGACAACATATTAAATAATATGACATATCATATTATTAAATAATCGATATTATTTATTTGGCATATCGATAAATAATTAAAAAATGAATCTTTTGACTATTCCAAAAAAAAAAAAGTTGTGTAGTCGCATTTGTGCAGTAGTAATGTGCGGTTTACTGCTGCGTGAGCAGTCGCATCGAAAAAAGAAAAACATTTTACCACCCTTGCAATAAATAGAAACTTTTTACGTAATTATATGTTTTTGTGTAACGGGTGCCCAGATGCTCACCAAGCACGCTAATTTGAACCAATATCTGTTTCGGTCCCGTCTGGTAGCTGATGAGCTGTGCGTCTGCGGGGATGTCTAGTCAAATGAACACCTGATGTTTAACTGCCCTGATCTTGGGGGGGGGGGGCAGAGACCAGGCCACCCTGGAACTTAGAGGTCAAGGGGAAAATTGGCCACAAGCGGCGAGTCAATGTGGCGAGAGCCGCATTTTCGGATCGTGTGGGTGTTCGTAGATGCAGTTGCTCTGTTCAACCGGCAAACCATAGTTTGCTTAAGGGAAACACTCTTACCGCATTGCTGTGGGAAGCTAACTGTGATTATCGTTGACCACCAGCCAATTATTATGTCTCCAAGCGCTATAAAATGGTGGACAGGTACACCATTAAACGAAGTAAATTTTAATTTATGGATGTCATATATATTTTTAGTAGTTGACGGGTGTCCCTACCCATTTTAGCAAATATATGATATGTGAGCGATTGGGACACGTAAGCCGGTTGTGTATGGCACCGCGCTTAGTCCGCTCATACAGTTAGGTAAGCTCTAGGAGCTATGTTAGGACACAGGTTGCTCTCTCTTTCTCTTTTTCCTGTTTAGCCTCCGGTAACTACCGTTTAGATAATTCTTCAGAGGATGAATGAGGATGATATGTATGAGTGTAAATGAAGTGTAGTCTTGTACATTATCAGTTCAACTATTCCTGAGATGTGTGGTTAATTGAAACCCAACCACCAAAGAATACCGGTATCCACGATCTAGTATTCAAGTCCGTGTAAAAATAACTGTCTTTACTAGGACTTGAACGCTGGAACTCTCGGCTTCCAAATCAGCTGATTTGGGAAGACGCGTTCACCACTAGACCAACCCGGTGGGTTAGGACACAGGTTGCTAAACTGTTCGAGGGTCACTTACCGTTTGTAGCACAGACATTCGGTCTTATGTTTTAGGGCGACCTAATGGGGTGGTGGCGGGAAAAATGCCAAGCAAACTAATAATCAAATGAGTAATTTTATATTTAATAATTTTTTTTAAAATCAGTATCATTAAGATTTATTACGATAACTTCTTTAATTCTTGGAAAAGAAGAATACAAAACAATAGTTCCACCGTTTTGTTTTTGTTAAGTCCTTCACATTATGTAGTAATACCAGTTTCTTTTAATATTTATTTATTTAACGATGTATCATAAAATTAGAAATAAAAATTTTTTACACAATAATATTAAAAAAAGAATTTATAAATTGGTTATTTTTTTCAATAAAAAGAATTATTTTATCATAATGACACAATAGAGCTTTCTTTTCCTGTTTAGCCTTCGGGAATTACCGTTTTGGTATTACTTCAGAGGATGAATGAGAATGATATGTATGAGTGTAAATGAAGTGTAGTCTTGTAGTCTCAGTTCGACCATTCCCGAGATGTGTGGTTAATTGAAACCCAACCACCAAAGAACACCGGTGGGTTAATTCTGATGCACGGCTTACACACACAACTTAATTAAAAATATTTATCATTTTATTTAAATATAATATTTTTTCGTTTATTTAATTCTATGATTCAGACTAAAGCTCGCGCGCTTACCGTATTTAATTCGCGCGGGTATGGCAGTACTAGCAGTAACTGAACTATTGTAATTTCACAACATACATAGAACAAATTTCGCTTGTACTTTCGGCAGACTGATGTAGCCGTGAAGTAACGCACCAGGTACCGAGCAATCGAGTTCGAGACCCAGCCAGACCGAGTTACTTTTTTTTCACGCTTTTAATGTTGTTCATTTATTTAATTGTATTGCTCACCTGTGATGCCACAACATAGCAGACGACAACAGCATTTTTTGAGGTGGAGGTGCGATTTTGATAAAATGTTTTTTTTTGCGAATATTGTTATTTTTTAATCGTTAAAAAATGTGCCTAAGAAAAATATGTCCTTAATTAGGTGAAATCTCGAGATACTGAGGGTGACCTTGATCTATAGCCTCACCCCTTTGACCTTTTAAGTTGAAAATTTAACGGCATCAATGTCATGTACATAAAAGTAATCTGACCAAGTTTGGTCAAATCAGTCCAGTAGTTCTGTAGATATAAGGTGATTTAGAGGCCGACACCGAAAACACACACGTATATATGAACATTAACAGCCGGAAATTTTCCATCCGGTTTTTTGGGTTCCTTAAGTTTCAAAACGTCAAGATCCGGTGAAAACCGCAGATGCCCAAATTGGACCGATTACAATACTTTCCCTTCTAGAGCTATAGCTCTGCTACAGCGTTATCTAGACGGGAAAGTAAAAGGTTTCAAAAATCTTTTAAAGTTATATTTCTAAATTTTGATCGACTTCCCCGTACCCCAATATTGCTCCCAAAGTACTTTTTGGCAACTAAGTTGGACTACTACTATGCCAAGGAAGATATAACAAAAATATAGGTTAAAAATATGGTATAAATGAAAAAAAAGCTTTTTCGATTTTTGGAGAAGGGGGAATCTTTGTGCAAAATATTTTTAAAAAATATGAAAAGTGGAATTAAGTTTGCAAAATTTTGAAAAATTCACTGCTTTCTTTTTCCTGTTTCGTCTCCGGTAATTACCCTTCAGATGATTAATGAGGATGATATGTTGAGTCTCATGATACAGTGTCGTCTTGTACCGTCTCAGTTCGACCATTCCTGAGATGTGTGGTTAATTGAAACCAACCACCAAAGAACACAACAGAGCTTAAAATGATTGAATTGAACGACAGACATTTTTTTAAAAATAAATTGCGGTTGTTTTTTTTGTAATAATAATTCATGAAATTTTCACTTCGAAGGATATTTAATGAACTTTTAATATCAATAAAATTTTCGTAATTTTTTGTATTGAAAGCTCAAAATTTTGATTAAAATTTCACACCATGTTTAATCACGTTTATTTGTCCATTAAAAACAATTATTAAAAATGTATAATTTTTACTATTTTATTATCTAACTTTATACATTTGATGGTTAACCAAAACAACCCTTGCCGATTAAGGTTTATAAAGTAGTCAGAATTGAATGTGTTCTTTACATGTAATTATACTTTTAACTGCCACATAATTTACATATATTATATTAATTTTGCCTAGCATTTGGGTACATTCATAAATTGGAAAAAGGCAAGGTATACGAATACTTTGCCTGTTCATCTTCGAAGAATTTCAGGTATAAATCAAATGTTAATGTTTTCTATGAAAGTTTTATTTTTTCTCCCTAAGCAGGATTCTTTACATCGGTATCACTTGTAAATTTTTTTATAATTATTTTTTATTCGTGGAAAAGTAAGATCTGTAAGAGAATTAAGTATTCTAAGCCTATGTGTAATTTAGAATTCCTTCTCATTCAAGAACCCTTGCTTGTTTATTTTCTATATTGTTAACGAGTGGGGAAAAATGCACTGGACTTCTCTATATAAATAAAAAAAAAACACTGTATACTAAAATAATAACGAGAGGTTTTATGTAAATCATCGGTGTAAATTAATAGTGATTTGATACACTGAGACAGTTTTACGCGTATAACTTGTTCTCTTGTAAATTCTATAAATAAATAAAATAAAATTTTTACGTGTTATGAACAGAAGTCGGTAACAGATATCAGTTTTTTTTTCTATTTTATGTTCTTTATTTTGTGCATATTATAAATAATTTTTTTGTTCTGTTATGATACGAATTAATATAACTATAGATTACGTCAGGAATGGATAGATATACTACTACACGAATATAAAAAGGAAATGCCCATTCGTTAGCCTGGATGGATCAAGAGAAACCGTCCTAAAACCTTGATCAGAGCAGCATCAAAAAATTAAAATTATTAATTAAAAAATAGATAGGATTAAATATTATACTATTAATTGTTTAAAATATAAATACATAAAATAATGATAATAACGTAAATATATTAAATGTAGATAATACCTACAGTGATATTATTACTGCAAAATAATTCACAATCTAGAAGGAACTAATAAAAATTATTTCAACACACATAAAGGAATGTAAAAAAATCAGGTTTTTTTGCATTTTTTTTAATACTGTTTAAAAGTTCATGGTAGAGTTATTTTGTTTCTATAAAATAAAATCGTTTAATTTATTCGTTTAATTAATAAATAGGTAGGAAGTTGTTTTTTTTTTACTTAAATCTGAAATATACGTAAGCATAATAAATATTTAATAATGATGACAAGATTAGCTTTTTACTTTCTTGTACGAAGTAAAGGAAGTATTGCGATCGCGAAACATTTCGGTTTTCATATTTGAACAGAAATATCCCCTTGATCACCCTGAATCCATTTTGACTAGTTTCGGCGTGACATCTGTACGTACGTATGTATGTATGTGCGTATGTATCTCGCATAACTTAAAATTAGCCGTAGGATGTTGAAATTTGAATTTCGCACTGTTGGAACATGTGCTGCTCCCTTTTTGATTGCAATCGAAATTAAAATTAAAATTTTAATTAATGAAATATTTTCATCTTAAAGGGAAGGCACATTGGTTAAGGCAGATTTAATCTCCTTTTGACTAGCCGAAGCTAGTCAAAATGGATTGAGGGATTAAAACTGATATTTCTGTTGAAATCTGAAAATCGAAATTTTTCGCGATCACATACTTCCTTTACTTCGTACAAGGAAGTAGCAAAAGGATAAGTTAGCATGTTTAATTTTCTTAATATTGGTCTATATGATTATAATACAACCAAAATTTACAACTGTTCGCTGGCTGGTTTCGTCCCGTAACCTTATTTTTTAAAAAATTATCAGAAGATCCATGTACACTTTATGAATATGCTGTACACCTTTTTAGAAAAAAACTTTATTTTTATTTAAATTTTATTCAAAATATTCTTTATTTGATATATTAAAGATGACAGATCGTTTCCCCGAAATTTTACTAAATTTCGGGGAAACTAAAATTACAATTTTTTTTGAAACCTTAATCCTGCAGCTCCTACGTTAGGTGGCTGAAAAATCACAATTTATACTATAAAATATACTGTATGCCCAAATTAATATTGCATCTGGTCTCGATCGGTATTGCGCTTCGGTTAGCACCGATTTACAGCATAACCACCTTAATTTTATTTACGAGAAAAATGTGAAGTACCGGATTGAAATTGAAGTTGATGAAGTAATCTTAACTGTTTTTTTTTTAATCATTATATTTAATAAAATAATATTGCTAATAGAATTTTACCGTCGCTATGAATTTTATACGGTTTTCTCAAATTTCCGGACGTATCCTTGTTTACGGTTTTAATCACCAATGAGTACTCTTACTGAAAGGTCATTGAGGTAGATGATAATATTTTTCTTTTACCGCAATTCGTTTTTTATAGTCGATTCCAAGAAGGAACCATAAGTTAACAGAATTAAAATAAGCGCTTGATCCGGGGTTTCCAATTAATCCCTCGATAAAACATGATATAAATATAAGACAATATGATATATATAAAAGATATTATATAAATACATAAGATGATCAATAATTTATTTGATAAAATGCATTTAAACAGATTCACCTCATAAAAAGCTTAAAAGTTCGTAAAACCTCAACAAAAAACAAAAAAAATCAATAATATTAAAGAACAAAGGACAAGATAAACAAAAAGTAACATAATTTGATTTTGAAAGGAATTTATGTCCTTCATCAGGCTCAGAGAAGATGCTTAAGTAAAGGATTTCATCCCAGCCCGAGTTATAAAGACTTGTCCAGGACCAGCACGTGAAGGCGTTTGAGTTGCCGGATACCCTCACTGTTTAGGAAATTCAGCGGTAGGTAGTTCACACGATTACCTAGTCGTTATTTGTCATATGAACCGAAACATTTGATTTACTCGCGGTCATAAGGCGATTGCAGATAGTTATGAATTTTTTCGTTTTATTGGAAACTTCCCCGCCTCTGTAACGATTCTCGCAAGTTTATTCTGTAAGCGTTGTTTAACGTCAACGTTCGCTCTTCCTCATCGTATTTCACAGCTGTATACCGTACATCCAACCGGGTTTCACAATATCGCTGTATATAAAAAGTTTGTTGGACAACGACAAATTTGAAATCCTTCTTCTTATTAACCGATGCTTAAACCTGATGTTTAGCTGATTTCTCTTTCACATAGTTCTACGTCAAGCCATGATCAAACACGAAGTATGACGGGCGTGTATTGCTGTGTACATAGACTGACGGCTGGCTTACCGCGCTATTAACTATCCTGTGTAATACTATGTAAGTATACGGAGCTATACGTGATGTTTTCGTATCTAACTGTTTTACCCGTGCTATCACTCTATCTCTCTCGCACGCAATGCAAGCTATACGCCGCTTGCTATATCGTAATCGGTCAAAATGCGGGATGAAAATGCCGTTTAGGTTCACCGGGGGACAGTCACCCCTCCTTAACGCAAACGTGACACGACCCAATCTATTTTGATTTACTTTTATTCTCTACTTTGTTAGCCACTCGCCAATCAGATCTAACGCCTATTGAAGCTTCCCCAAGGCCAGACGAGGGTCTTCATCAATAGCCAGGATCGCTGTGTCATCAGCAAACGAAGTGGTGGTTACATAGAGGATAAAATAACAAAAGAACTAGTAGACTAAATTTAATAATGATTAAAAATTTTGTAAATAAACAATTCAGAATGAAATATTAATGTTTATGTTGAATACAAATATTAATAGTAATAAAAAATTGATATTTATTAATAATAATAAAAGAAAATAGTAATGATTAATATAAATTAGATGAATAGCTGTAATAGGTGCATGAACCCATCTGTACTAGTAACTATGACTGTTGAATAAATGACGGTTAAGAACTCTTTGGTTTACATGTGTCCGCATGTAATTTTTTTCTCCCTATTTTTTCCCCCTCCCCATCCGGATCCGCAACTAAACATAAACTCGGCTCCGAAGGGTGCCATAGCCTCTAACTACTCATCGGGAACAAAGTTCCAGCCAGATAGCCGGAACTCGGTCTTTTAGGCGCCATGCCTCTAATGAGGGGACCCCAAATGATCCCCCCACGGGGACTCTGTCTTTATTCCTTGCCTCTAATGGGGAACCCCCAAAAAGATCCCCCACCAGAACTAGGTCTTACTTTCCCATCAACGGTACTACAAGGGAGTCCCCACCCGATCATCGTAAGCGGGAGACCAAGGCCTCCCACCACTCCCGGATGGGGCTGTCCCTCAGAGACACCATGATGTTCCTATGAAGAAGCAGTTCCAGTTGCTGATTGAGCCATCTTACATCCCCGACCACCAGTCATGTGCCTGGTGGTCGGTTATACTACTGTATAACTTGCGTGATAAGCACCTAGGGTCCTGCTGGCAGTCCTTGCGTAAATGGCCAGCCTTACCGCATGTAAAACAGTGGCCGCTTCTGTCTGCGCCAGAACGGAACTTGGCTCTGTGGCCTGGATTTCAACATCTGAAGCAAAGGTCGTCGGATGTGCGTCGCACCACTCGACAGGCTACCCACCCAATCCTAACTCGCCCATCATACAGTAGTTTGTCCGCCAGAGTAAACACCTGAGTGGAACCGTAAGCCGGCCGCATAGACAGAACATCAATAGTGACCGACTCACCTATCGTCTTGCGAAGCTCCCGAAAAAACTCGTTTTCTGACGTGAGGGCAACCACGTCCTTCACTAGAACGTGGGTTCTTCTTATCAGTTCTTATTATCATCTTATCAGCAACTATAATTGGGAATCAGCCTAAGTTAGTGGCTGTATAAATAAATAAAGTGTTGGAAAATATGTCCTAGTGGGTGAAAAATTGTTATTTTTTTTTTTTTTTTATTAAATTTAGTAAAGAGAAAATTTTAAAACTAACTATATGTTCTTGTGAATCTTTACTGATAAGATTCGATGTTTTAAATCTATCATTATATGCAAGATATTATTTATCAAATAATTTAGACATTTAATACATAATACAGATCTATATTCTGTTGTTTCAATACCTGTTTTTTTCTTTGCGTAGAATTTCAGTTTTTTATTGTAATATAGTATTAGTATTGTATTGTATTGTATTGTATTGTATTGTATTGTAATATTAGTATTGATTTGTATAGAACTCTCATTTTTTATACGTCGGGTCTATGAAGGAACTACAACAATTTTAACATTAAAAATTGTTACTACTCCTAAAAAGTAGAAATTATTTAATATAATTTCTCCAGTAGCAGATTCTAAAACAGAAGGGAATCACAGAAATAAATATACAATCAAATTTCTGACGGAATACCCAGCACGATATATTTCATACGGAAATCATTTTTTATTTTATTTTCTTTCACAGTTTCAAGCTTATGTGAATAATTAATCATAAAAAAGAAGATTCTCCCTGTAAAGATTTGAACAATTATATCAGAACATTATTTTAAAATTTAAACCAAGTTATGAATTTTTTTCTTGGTGAGAAGTTTTTTTAATGTTATTTTGCTTATTACTACCTTGTACGAAGTAAAGGAAGTATTGTGATCGCGAAAAATTTCGGTTTTCGGATTTCAACGGAAATATTCATTTTGGCCATGCCTGAAACCATTTTGAATAGTTTCGACGTGACATTTGTACGTACGTACGTGTGTGTACGTATGTATCTCGCATAACTCAAAAACGATTAGCCGTAGGATGTTGAAATTTTGGATTCAGGAGTGTTGTAACATCTATTTGTGCACTTTCCATTTTGATTTCAATCGACTTGAGCAAAAAAGCCCAAAATCCAAATTTTTGGATTTTGTACACCGGATTTTTTTTTTGATTTTTTGGATTACTAATCTTTGATAGCAAAAAACGTTTTTCAATAAATAATAAAATAACAATAAAAAAATAAAATATGAAAAAAATCAGAAGTTATTAGTGAAATAAGATTTTATGTACTTTTAAAAATGTGTATATGTAATTTCATAGGTGTACAAGGAAGTCATGTGGTGTCCATATCGGTTTTTTTTGTATTAAATTTTATTTTATGAGATTGATAAGAAAAAATAAATGATTGATAATTTTATTTAGATTCCATTTGTGTTGAATTACTTAGTTGCAAGAAATACAAATACATGATTTAACAATTAATAATTTAAAATCTGATACTACAATTTCACTGTGTTTGGTTTTGTATTTCGTACATTAATTAAGATAAATTTATGTACACACACACACACACACACACACACACACACACACACATACATGCTCACGTTGGGATTTTTTCATCACTATTCTTGCCTAAGATTATGGTTTAAACGCATAGTTATTACTTTTTGTTACACTTTTTTTAATATGTAGTTAGGGAGGAACATTGATCACAATGCAACGGATCTAATTTTCGTTGCCCGTTTCCCGCCTGCAGAAGAGGGTGCAGAGCCTCGCGATGGAAGCATGGCAGCTGGAACGGGACACCACGACTAACAGAAAATCCTTGTATAAGTTTTTACAGCATCTGTGTGGATGTTATGTCTCGAACTCGTTTTTAAGGGCAACGGGTGCCCGGGTGCTCACCAACCATGTTAATTTAAACCAATATCTGCATCGGTTCTGCCTGGGAGCAGGTGTTCATTTTAGTCAAATGAACACCTGATGTTTGACTGCCCCGCTCTTGGGGAGGCCAGAGACCGGGCCACCCTGGAACTTAGAGGTCAAGGGGGAAATTGGCCACTCACAAGCGGCGAGTCAATGTGGCGAGAACCGCATTGTCGGACCGTGTGAGAGTTCCTAGATGCTGTTGCTATGTTCAACCGACATCAGAAGTTTACCTAAGGGAAAAGACTCTTACTGCATTGCTGTGTGAAGCTAACCTAGAGATATATACGACTAATCGTCAGCCAGTAAAGACACCAAGCGCTTTAATATGACAGGTACTTGCTGGCATTCAGCGACCTAGGTGTTGCAGCAGATTGCTGTTTAAACGAAGTAAATTTTAGTTTATGGATGTCATATATATTTTTAGTAGTTGTCGGGGTGCGCCTACCTATTTTAGTAAATATATGACAAGTGAGCGGTTGGGACACGTAAGTCGGCGGTGTAGGGTACCGCGCTTAGTCCGCTCATGCTATTAGGTAAGCTCTAGGAGCTATTTAGGACACTGTTCGCTAAACTGTTTCGTGGCTCAGTAGCCGTTTGTGGCACAGACATTCAGTCTTATGCTATATGGCGACCGAATGGGGTGGTGGCGGGAGAAACAGTGATTCTTCCGCCACCTTTAGAACAGTAATTCTCAACCTTTTTAGCTCCATGACTCCCCAAAAAGAAAAGGAAAAAATATATAATGAGTATTTCGCGACCCCCTAACCACCAACCTAATTAAACCTTGTTAAAAACATTTTTTTTTTTTTTTTATCTCTGGGACCACCGTTAGATATTGCCTCACAGGATGAGATGAATAATTTGTAGCGTGTATGAAAGTGCTATGCTTGACTGGTAAACTATTTAGCTGCGATGATAGTGAGGGGTATGAACACACTCGTATGAAGTATAATAATATGAGCGATTTACAGGTTCCAGCTTGATATGTACGTGTTCGTTGTAATTTCGTCTACTTACATAGTATTCGCTGTGAGTATTCAACTTAATAAAAAATTAAGTTGGCGGAGTATACCAAGGAAGATTAAAATGATTTCTTGAAGAGATGGGTTCTGAATCCATTTAGTTAAAACCTTGTTGCAGCTGCTAAGTTACCGGTTGAGATTTATCGAAATGTCTGCCGAAAAACTTTACGACTACAATTCACATCTGAAAATTTAGATACCTTTTGGCTTACTCGTCGAAATGAATATGGAAATTTAGTCACAGAAGTATTGAAAACGTTATCCCTTTCGGTACGTCTTTTCACTTGAAAAAGGTTTTCTGTCTATGGTTGCTCTAAAAATTAAATATAGGAATCGTCTTTTATTACCAATACAATTTGCTTTCGTGTTTTTCTAACAAAGATTCACGTACGTAGAAACTTTTAAATGAAAAACAAACGCAACCACCTCATTAATTTAGTTTCTTTACATTATATTGAAAAATGTAAGTAGAATGTTCTTAATAAATAATTTTTTTCTCATAATTGATTTAATTATTGTTTACGTGTAAAGTTGTAAGCTAATTTCGCAACCCCCTTTATATCACCGCGATTCCCAGATTGTGAAACGCTGCGATGGAACAATAATTTATCTTTACTCTTATTAAATAAAGAACATTTTATTCCGAGAAGATATTTTATTATAATTGGCTTTTATTTTTGAATAAATGGAAAGTAAAAAAGAACAATCAGATAAATTAAAAGAGAAGTGTAAATGTAAGGCATGAATAAAATAGAAAGAAAAAAAAACAAGTATCTCTTGAACGGCAGTAGCCTTCGCTGTTGTATTGGTTAGTAGCTTTCCGAATACAATGATTTTTATGCTCGGCTTTTATTGTTCTCTTTTCCCTCTCTTTTTTTTAACAAAGCTCTTTCCTTTGATAATATTGCTACTGCAGCATTTACATTTTAAATGCAACCAAGTAAAAAATTGACTTGTTCTGCATTTTGTAAAAAAATTAAATAAATTTATTCATGGAAGAGAAATATTATTTTTATATTTATTTTATTATTTTTTATTGGTTGTAACATTTTTTTACAGTTCTTCTTGTATGTGATTACTTAAAAAAAAATGAGTAATAAAAAATTGTTTGAAAGCGTTTTGAAAAACAAAATTATTCTGTTGGTTAAAAGAAAATTTTTCAAAACATTTTATTTAATATTTGTATTTACAAATTACGTGAATTGTAATCTGATAATTTCCCTAAGATCATATACAAAGAAAGGGCTTTGGTAATCGTTATTGAAATAGATTTGAACAAAAATACAGTTCACAAGAAAATTCTAATTAAAACATTCTAATTTTAAACATTAATTAATTCTAATTAATGTTTAAACATTAATTAATTCTAATTAATGTTTAAAACTAATTTTAAACATTAATTAATACTAATTAATGTTTAAAACTAGATTGCCATTTCAATTCTTAATGAGTCATCATCAGTAAATGCTAAGTAGATAATGTTTAAAAAGTTAATAATTAAATAAAACATAAAGTAATAATTTACAATCAAATAAATAATTTTTTTTTTGAATATCAGTTTAAAACGAGAATTTATAGTAATTTTATACAACGTCAGTAAAAAAAAAAGTTATAAATAACTTTGTTATTTTAGGCCATTACAATCCAAAGCGTGAAGCTAACTTAAAAACATATTAGATACGTTCTGATCTAGATTGGCCATCACAAACTAATAAACGCTTCTTATATAGGGTTGGCTGTCAAAAACATTTATCTTAAGAGAAGTACAGTGCGATCATTTTATTGCACACTACACATGCATTACTAAAACAATCTCCAAGGAAAGGTTTGCGTAAATTATCCTCGCAGACAGGCTTATCCTACGGGAATGTACACCGTGGCGTAAATGGTAGCGTCTAGGCCTTTCACCCGGAGGTTCCGGGTTCGAATCCCGGTCAGGCATGGCATTTTTCACACTCGTTACAAATTATTCATCTCATTCTCTGAAGCAATACTTAACTGTGGACCCGGAGGTTAAAAAAGAAAAGAAAAAAGTCTATGGGAATGTACAAAAAGCCAGAAAGAAATTAGGTCTACATGCATAACGAATACATTACGTACGGGAACTGAAATCCCCAGATATTGTTAAAAGAATAAACTGTTTATCAACAGTTAGAAAGTAATGGAATGGGCAAACTGGATGTGTTTTTTATAGTGATGAGGGTATTTTCAACTTAGCTGTTTCGAGGGTAAGTCAATTATTATCCGCAATGTAGTTATAAATTTTATTGCAATATAAATAGGAAACTTACATGCACATCATTTTTCAATGTACTCCCCTTGCATTTCAACGCACTTGGTCCATCGTTGCACAAACTTCTTGATTCCCTCATAAAAGAAGGTTTTCGGTTGAGCTGCGAGCCAGGAATGCACCACTTCTTTCACTGTTTCGTCCGAGATAAATCGACGGCCCCGTAATGCCTCTTTGAGTGGACCAAACAAGCGGTAATCAGAAGGAGCAAGATCAGGACTATACGGAGGACGAGCCAGTACTTCAAAGTTGAGTTTCTGGAGCGTTTCAGCAGTGTGGGCAGCAATATGTGGACGGGTATTGTCATGCATGATAATGGAACAACCTAGCAGCATCAAACCTGCACAGACATAACAACAATTAAACCACGCATGCGTCATCTACGCAACACGACAGTACTACCAACATAAATAAAAATATAACTAAATTACGGATAATAATTGACTTAAGCTCGTACATCACTAGTCAGGGCAACAGATATTGATCAACACAAAATCCACACATCTTACATGAATCACCGCTGTACTCACAGAAGGTAGGAGTTTCGTGAGCAACTTATCGATGACGAATAGCGGCCCCGATTTTTTTTTTACGAAACTCTTGACATTCCGGCATACCAGGATTTAATTATGCAATTTGTAACTCTTCTCCGGCCTGATGAACGCTATTATTACGTGCAAGAAGACGGAGGCAACCGTGCTGTACATCCAACAACACCGTGGAATCTTTTGAAAAAATTTTTGGTGATCGCATCATCTCAAAAGAGGTCTGTGGCCCTCTCGTTCCCCTGACTTATCGTCACCAGATTTCCTTTTCTGGGATTTTTTTGAAAGGGCGTGTATATCGAGCAAACCCACGTACTCTACAAAACCTGGAGCGAGTCATTACTGCAACGATGAATTCGATTAGCCCTGATTTTCTATGAAGGGTGTTAAAAAATATGGTGCAAAAGATTCGGACCTGACTTCAGGAAAATGGTGGATATTTGCAACACTTATAAAACATTACCGGGTGTGCATGAATCAAATCCAAATGTGAGTATCTCTGTATTATAGTCCATAGTAGAATTATAGTGTATGGTATCATGATATGCATGATAAAACGATCGCATTGTAGAGATAGCATGAACCATAAACCAGTCAAACAGAGATATCCTCTATGAACTTGAAAGTTAAGGAAGAGGTGATTGATAAATGTTATAAAAAAAAGCTTCACAAAACTATAACAAATTAAAAATCTGAAAGATTATTAAATAGTTAACTTTATCGTTATTCAAAAGTGAAGTTTCTATATTACTGATAAAGTAAATTTTCCAACTATCTTCTGAGTATTACTGACTTTTTTTAAAACTAGTTTCTAATAAGGTAGTTTTATATTACCAGTTTCCAGTCAGGGTTAGGGTGTAGTTGCTATTTCAGGTTTTCTGAATATATAATGCGCCAGTGCTTTTTTAATTGTATTTAATATTTTCCATTTTCCCTACGTCAATTATTATCTTTACAAAATAATTTATAAATTTTTATAAAATTTATTATATCCTTCTTCAAACCTAAATTTAACTTTACTTAATAAAGCTGTGTAAAGTTAAACAGCCATTTTAAAAGAAGATATTCAATAAAAATTAATTACTTTATTCTCTATCGTAAAGTAATAAAATTTATTTCTTTGTGGAAAGCTTTTGGATTTCTCTTTAAATAATTCTTCAACAGTGAAACATAAAATTTAGCTTAAGGTCCTACTTAAAAACGATCTATTTTTCCATATGAGACCACTATTTTAGGTATGATGTAGACCGACCCTTTTTGAAACTAAGTGTGAAAAATATTAATTGGTAATTAATTTTGGTTAGGATTATAGTAGCTTGAAATTGATTCCATAAAATTTTTCTTTCTATAAGCCCTTTAAAATGATGTCATAGTCATTCTTTTCCATTTAAAATTTTTCAGTAGCCCCCTCAATGGAGATTTGGAGTTGTGGTATCATGTACCAGAATTATGATACCTTAAACCGATAATCCTAAACCAGTTAAATAGATATTCCTTCTATGAACAAAAATTATAGGAGAGGATGACAGTTTAATGTTCTTATGAAAGAAGGCTTTCACAAAACGATTTTTAATAAATCTAAAATTCTGAAATAATTGTTTTTAGGTAAGGAGCGTTTTGTGAGATCCTTGTATTATTTTACGAAAATGGCGAGATATTTTGATGTTATTTACGAATTATTATTTTTATTTTTTTTAGTTATTACATTCTTTTACTTTCCCGACTTGCTGCAACAGCATACTTAGATCGTCTAAAAGGTTTTGAGCCTAACATAGAAAGACGTATTTTTTCTGTCAAATATAGTTTTATTTTTCAACAAAGTCTCCTTTCAAGTCGATCCCTTTTTCCAGCGATGCTGTAACTTCTTTAATCCTTCCAAATAGTAGCTGGCGTCTTTCACCGAAAAATAGGCGTTTACGTATGCGATAACGTTCTCGTCCGATGAAAATCTCTTTCCTCCAAGCGGGACTTTAACGTTAGGAAACAAGAAAAACTCGCTTGGGGAAATTTTTTGCAATTTCTGCCTTCAGCTTATCAAGTATGATGCGTAATACTGTCACGTTATGTTTTTACCCTTTTGAAAATAATTCATAAACAAAATTCCGTTACTATCCCAAAAAAACAGATGCGCTCAGCTTCCCGGCCGATGGAACCATCCTCGCCTTTTTCGGAACAGATTCACCCTTTGCAGTCAACTGTTTTGACTGTTTTTTTCGTCTCAGGAGTGTAGTGGTGGATCCACGTTTCATCTACAGTTATTAATCGACGCAAAATATCTGACTCGTTTTGCTTAAACTGCTCCTGCAGGGCCTTGGAAATGTTCATTCGAATGCATTTTTGGTACAAAGTGAGCAAACGCGGTACTCAACGCGCTAATAGCTTACGCATATCCAATTTTTCAGTTAATACGTGAAAAACATGTTCTTTCGATATGCCTATAGCCTCTGCTATCTGTTAACCTTAATTCATCGGTCGTCCAGTACCATTTGGTGAATTTCTTCGATGATATCGGTGGTGGTTGCAGTTTTTGGCCGTCCCGAACGCTCATCATTAACCAAGTTGGTACGACCATGTTTAAATTTAGCTGCCCATATTTTCATGGTGGCAAATGATGGTACAGAGTCCCCGTAAACAGCGTCTAACTCGGTTTTTATTTGCTTAGTCGAATTGCCCTTCAAATGCAAGTATTTAATCACGGCACGATATTCGATTATTTATATTTTCACAAAAATATTCACAATGACTTATTGAAACGATTATCAAACAACACCTGAGCATCCAAAATGGCTGAAATTTTAGTAAGTACCTTTCAACGCATGCGCGAATACATTCCCTCACTTTTGTTGACGAGTGCTGCAATCTTCATATTGAGACTCAAAACTTTTAAGACAACCCTCGTATCTTTTTTACCCACATTAAAATATTTCGATGCGTTTCAATTAACGAGGCGCCATTCTGATAACTGGCAATGTTTATTGCATAAGTTAATTTTGTATTTGAGGCAGCCAGAAATTTTTTAACGGGTCTAAAATCTCACCAAAAAATGTCGCCAGACACGTTTAGACGCCACTGGATCTCAGCAAGGTATAACTCTTTAAGTGGTGTCTAATTTGTCTTTATTGGTGTACCTAGGTGCTTTCTGTTTTCTCATTTCTCGCTCCCTGACAACCTTTCAACGGTTTGTGTACGGGCACCGATTTTTGACTCCAGTAATGTATATTTTTGATTTCCTTTGAACCGTTGAAACACTGCAGCCACTAGTCGCGGTGCAATACGAACGCCATGAAAGTCTGCAAATGATAGATCCCATCTCAATATTATTATTAATACCGTTCGAAATTGTTGTGAGTGACTAATAGAAAGAACGACTGCTTTGTTTCACGGCTCATTCTTCCGAGTATCCATTGTTAAGAAAGCACGCATCCTGTAGTATATTTGGGCCGAGTAAACGTGCTTTCGTCTACTTCTATGATCAATCCTTCACCACCGATTGTAACTGACGGGCACCGGGCTAAATTTCAACGCATATCTCTCTCGTACGACTGATCCAATCTACTACCCTTCTATAGGGCATTTCTAATTGTCGTTCGCACCAAGATACGGAGGTCATCTAAAGGCTGTGAGGAAGGATACACAAGTTCTTAAATCGATTACCTACGTGAATATTCACCTTAGTGCTGTGAGGTCTTCGGTGATTAACCCGCTGAACTCTATCTTCGAAGTACAACGCGATTTCGTGCCCGTTTTTTTCATATCTGAGTTAGGAAGAATTCTGCGAATTTGTAAAATCGCGATGCACTTTCTTCCGTCGTTGTTGTGAGGAAAATCTTTAAGAGTTTTTTGACTGAAATTAGGAAATTTAAGAAGTTAAATTCACGTGACCAAAACTACATATAGTAAACAGTGATAGCTAAAACCGTAACGAATTGATATTTTACCGTTTTCAGGACTTGTTCTTTGATATCACAGTTGGAAATGTACATTTATTATATTTATATAATCAAATCAGTTGTAAAAGTAAATAAACTCGTAAAAAATCAAAATAATAATATTATTATAAATACGTAATAAATAAGATAAAAAGACAAGAGAGAATTAAATAGCGAAGTACTATTGCGTTTTTGCAATACGAAAGTAGAAAAATATTTGTTTCATGGAAAAGTACCGAGACTTCGTTTTGAATCTTATGCACACTGGTTTCTATTTTTTTCCAGATTAATTTATATCTGGATATATTACAAAATATTAACGAATAATTCGTGGTGGTGGTTTGTTAATTAATCTTTCTTTTTTTCATATTTAGCCTCCGGTAATTACCTTTTACATAATTCTTCAGAGGATGAATGAGGTTGATATGTATGAGTGTAAATGAAGTGGAGTCTTGTACAGTCTCAGTTCGACCATACCTGAGATGTGTGGTTAATTGAAAACCCAACCACCAAAGAATACCGGTATCCACGATCTAGTATTCAAATCTGTGTTAAAATAACTGACTTTACTAGGACTTGAACGCTGGAACTCTCGACTTCCAAATTAGCTGATTTGGGAAGACGCGTTCACCGCTAGACCAACCCGGTGGGTTTTGTTAATTGATCTACGACTGGAATTTTTAACTTAAAGATTTACATTAAGCAGTTCTAATAGTTTACATTTGTAAAACGAGCTAGAATAATGAATCGCTTCTAATATTAAAATGTCAGAAGTTTAGAAAATTAATGTTAGAATTTGTATCCATGTTTCCGCTTACGTAATACTATTAATTTTTCGCTCTACAAGTGTTCGAAATAATGTAACTGTTGGTAATTATTTATATTAAACTAAAGGTATTTATGAAATTTTATTTTGATAAAAGATTTTCTTATAAATTTATCTGTCATGTTCTCATGGTAAGAAAACAGTAGTGCGATCAGGAGATAAAGAGAGACAGATGGTACTGCATTTTTTTTTATTCCAGCGGAAGTTCTAATAATTACTAACATTACGTGTAATTGAACAAGGTCGTTTATTGTTACAAATTTATTTGCATAACCTTAATGTTCACGATATGGATACAAATATTATTAAAGAATTTTATTATATATAATTTTGCTATGTTTTTTGAAACTACATTTTAGATAATACCGTAAATAAATTTGCTTCAGTTATTATTTTCTGTATTATTATTTTTTCCTATCAATTTTTGATTCGTTATTCTTATTTAATAAAAATTTAAATTATAATAATAACAGTGTATAATCCTGTTCACGTGTAATCATTTTTATATCGACTGAGAAAATTGAGGTACCATTAGAAAACTGCTTTGACTTCTCATTTGTGTATGTTTCCATGTATCCCGGTGATATTTATACGGACGTACGGAATTATTTCTAAAAGTATTATTAAATTTATTAACATAAAAGTTAAGTATTAAAAGTATATATAGTTTTCTTTGCAAAAGTATTTCTTGAAAGTTTTCAGGAAAAAAGGAACTTTATGAGAAATAATAGTTAAAATAGATTTCGTTTTGGTACTCGATGAATATTTTTATTTTATTTTCTTTAGTTCTTAATTTACATGTCTTTACCGTTTATTTTAATAAAAATAAAAGTAATTTATCTGTTTTTCTTGTGATTGGCTTTCTAACCCAAAAAGTTTTTATTTATCAGCATTTATCAAATGTTTAAAAATTAATCAGTTAAAATTTTGAAAACAAATGTTTTTTATATTACAGCGGTGAAAATTATATCAAAACGAAAGGTTTCTTGGTTACACCGGTCAAATAGTACAATTAAATTTTTCAATTCAATCGTTTTAAGCTTTTTCTTATATCTTTATGATAATTCCGTTTTATTGAAAAACAATAACCAGAATTATGAATATTTTTTTCGAATTTAAAATTTATATTTTCAAAATTTTATGTATTAAGAAAAAAATATATAAAATCTACATAAATCGCTTTAGGTAGATTTCATAAGAATACCTATTGTAATGGGTACCGTAGTTCGACTTCTGGTAAAATTTCGACATATCTTCGCGTTTCACTTCTCCCAGACCCCAAAACCACCGTCAGTTCAAAAGTTTATTATAAATTTGTATATATATATATATATATATATATATATTTCACTTTCTTGTCGACACGATAACTGCCGTAATTTTTTGCCGATCACTTTCAAATTGATACATAAAATATAAAGACCCAAAATGTCAGTCGAGTTCTTTAATGGGTAAACTCGGACCATGGGGTTGGAAGTAGGGACTTTTTCGAAATAAAATATCGCTATAACTTTCTTATTAAGTAAAATATCAAATTGCTTTAAAGTTCCTACTATTCTTTGGGTAAGGGCCTAAAACGTATCTAGGTAAAGTTTTTTGATATCACCATTGGCCCAGGGGGTGAAAAAAATGGGGTTTCGAAGACAAAAAAAATCATACCTCCTTAATAGGCACAGTATCGAATCGGTACTGTAGCCCGTGGGTTACTAAGAAAGGAGGGAGGGTACCCAAATATGGGTACCAATAATTTGGAAACACCGACAATTACTTAACAGATTACTGAACAGACAATAGTTTCACAGTTAAACCTTTTTTTTTGATTCTCACTTTTAAAATCCTTTAAAAAGATTTTAATTTTTTCTAAATTCTGCATTAGAAGTTAATTTTTTAATTTTTCAATATTTCCTATTTTCTGTTCTCTCTTTTATGATTAAAAAAAAATCTGATGTGCACACCAAATTTTTTAAATAAAAAGTACATAAAATTTTATTTCATTACTAACTTCTGATATTTTTCATATTTTTTTTTTATTGTTATTATTGAATTATTATTTATCGTAAAAACTTTTTACAACCAGAGGTTAATAATTATTAATAAAAAAATATATTTAAATTAAAAAAAAATAGGAGTCTGATTTGAATCGATGTGCCTTTCCCTTGTAAGATCCAAATATTTCATAAATTAAAATTCTATTTGCCTATAACTCTGGAGCCAATGAAAATAAGTACCACTTATGATATATCGTTGAAAAGCTATCAATCAGAGCTTATTACTGCAGTTAAGAAAAAGTCCAAAATCCAAATTCTTTTGGATTCTGGAATTTTTTGACACTTTTGGCCCAGTCGATTGCAATCAAAAAGGGAGGTGCACAACTAGATGTTACAGCAGTGTTAAATACAAAATTTCAACATCCCACGGTTAATCGTTTTTAAGTTATGCGAGATACATATGTACGTAGAGACGTCACACCGAAACTAGTCAAAATGGATTAAGGGATGGTCAAAACTGATATTTCCGTTGAAATCTGAAAACCGAATTATTTCGCGATCACAATACTCCTTTACTTTGTACAAGGAAGTAATAATTTCACAAAAATCAACGTGTGGGTCATGTTAAGCCTTCTTGGGTCAGCGTCTGACGTGTGGGTCATAGGTTTGCCACCATTGGTATAAAGGGTAAAAATGGAAAAAAAAAAATTAATTGCTTTAAAAAATTGAAAGTGGTATTATATTTTCAGGATGATCATAAAATTGTAGTTTTAAGTTTCGTATTATTATGCTTTCAGCAAATGTTAATATCGACAGTTTAATCGTTAACGCAGGCCTATATTATGAACCGGCTTCGTAAAATTAAATTATCAAATCATCGTTGTAAAATAGTTACAAACGTAAATTTAAATTAAACATTAATCTATAATGCACAGTTAAGAAGAATTGACTGTTCATTTGAATATGTTAATGAGTATTTTACACTTTTAAAATATTCACTAAAATTGATTTTAAACAAATTAAAATGACATTAAAAAAAATTCTATTTTTTTTTTAAACTACTTTTTTTGTGATCAGCGGGGGGATTAAATCATTTTAGTGAGTGACATTATTGTTTTAACAAAATACATTTTGAGTTTTAAAAATTGGAAATGGCGATAAACGTATTTTTGTCGTGATACCGTGTCGTCAAAAAAATCATAGAAAAATTTACATTCTATCATTAAGATCATGGAATCTTTTCTACGTAAAATGTATAAAACGACATTTATATTTTACTTTTATTTCTATAAAAATTGAACAAAAAAAAAAAAAACGCTGTTTTCAGAAGATTTTTGGGAAAGTAAATTGTAGACTGCTATTATCCTTTTATATTCTAATGTGCTATTTATATAACCATTCCTATCAATGAGGAAAAAACCAGGAATCAATCAATCAGGAATTGATTGGTTAAAACAATTTGTAAAACAATCGTGACGCTTATATGTGAAGGAATCTGATTTCAAAATCTGATGGTTATTTTTTAACATTACCTTTGACATCATTTGAATTGTCATTACAAGAGTTCGTCTATAATAGTTTAAAATTTGAAATAAAATGATGGAAATGCTTAAAGGATATATATTATTATTATCTTTTATAACCGCATAGGATCACTTCAGTCAGTCCATTATCCAAGTCTCTTCGATGGGACTCTGAGTCTTGCGGTCCTCCCAGTACTTTTTCATACGTTCCAATTTTTGTGTCCTTTCTAGTGCTGAAAGTTTCTTGTTGTGTGCTTTTTCTTATGAGTGTTTTTGTTCTTGATTTTCTTGTTTAATTTTATCTTATCTCTTGTGTCTTCAGGAGTAAGGCCGATTTGTATCAGATCCTCTCTTATTTTTCTGATCCATCTGCATCTTGTCTTGATGTTGTAGGGTCATCTGGGTCCTGTCTTGGTCGAGATTGTACTGTACTAGCCGTTTCAGTAGTCTTGAATCTTGCATCCTCATGATATGTCCAAAGAATCCTAGTCTCCTCTTACGCACGGTGTCAGTGATGGGTTTTAACTCTTTGTACACGACTTTATCGGCCACAATCCGTCTTTCTGGTACTTTTTATTGATGGGTTCTTCCAATTCTTCTTTCGATTTCTGGAGTCACTTTCTTTAATTTTTTAGATCTGGTGGAAGAATGTTTCTGCTGTGTAAGTTTCTTCTGATTTTATAACTGTGTTGCAATGTCTTATTTTTTGCGTTTATTGATAGGCATTTTTTGTTGTAAGTGTACCTGGTTAATTTTTGAGTGTTAGCTAATTTGTTTCTTCTTATTTGGATTGAGGTTTTTCGTTTAGATTTTTTGTTATTATTTTTCTCCAAGGTATTTAAATCGGGTTTTTGATTTTATTACCATTTATGTTTACTTCTTTTAATCATGTTGATTTTTGGGGCATAACTTCTGTCTTTTCGAGTAATATTTTTAGGTCAGTTTTATTTGCATTATTTTGAAGTTCTAATATCTGTGATGTAGCTTCATCGATGTCGTTTTCTAGCAGTACCAAATGGTCGGCGAAACCAAGACAGTTTGCCTCGTTTTTTTTTAAAATCTACAATTGTTATCATCATGTCTCTGTTACTTTTCCTGTTGTAATCCATTATTAGCTACTTGAAACTCATGATCTGGTCTGTACATCTTCTGCAGGGTCTGAAACCTGCCTGGTATTCTTGTAGTTCCGTCTCGAGTTGTGAACAAATCCTCTTGAGGATGATTCTTGAAAGAATTTTGTATGTTGTGTCTAAGAGTGAAATTCCCCTGTAATTGTTAGGGTCTGTTTTGTCCACTTTTTTATGTAGCGGATGGATGAGGACTGCGCCCAGTGTTCTACTGCTTCTTTGATCCAGATATCGATAAGCTGTTGAAAGATATGAAGGATATATATATGGAAACAATTTTATTAATGGCGCGCGTGGAGTTGGAGTTATATCGTACGAGTAGCTTCAAGTGGACATACTTCTTGCTGCGAGTAGAAAAGTAGAACTTTTTTTTCTTACTGAGTAGGATTTAAAATAATTTAGTATTTCATGAAAATATTTTAATTTATAAATTTAAATTCAAATATACATATAATTAATAGAATAATGAAAATATACATCATGACTTATTAATTAATGCGGCGTATTTCAGGTTATACTTCATTCGCTATAACTGATATAGAACTAGAAATAAATTATGAAGAAAAAGAACTGTAAATTATATGGAAAAATAAGGAAGAAATGTGTTCTACAATCAGTATATTATTGCTGCAGTATATTTAAGCTATTTAAGAGAATTTTTAGGAAAAAGAGATTATTTTAATTGTTAGTAAGATTAATTTCTCATTTTATATATGTAATTTACAATCTTTCAAATTATGAAAAGAATATTTCTTACTTGTAATCATATTTAATTATTACTCTCATGAGTAGCCAACTCATCGTCATTGGCAAAGTTATAAATAAGTTAATAGTAACAAACAGCAGCTACATAGCTGCTGTTTGTAAACAGCAGCCAACTTGTATTTGTTCGAGAGAATTGTCATTCCACGAGCATTTCTCTAATACAGATTAATTTCAAATCTACGTACATCACGTGCATCCATCATTTTATTTCAATTTCAAATTGTTATAATGGAATTTATGTCAAATTGGCGATTCCAATTATACTAAGTTTATCGCAAAACATCCTGTAGATCTTGAATTGTACTTTTACTGAAAGTTTAAGCATCATTTAATCGAATGTTTAAATTTAATAACATTTATCACTACCGACTATCAAGCTGAGATAGATAAAGATTAAATGAACGTTTAGAATATAAAATTGTTATCATTTTTCTCGTTTTTACAGCTGTCTAAACTTTACTTATCCGAAAATCTCTTTAGAATCTGTATTTTTTTTATTTTCACGTAAACAGAAAGACAAGCTATATTTGGTCAGGTTATGATAATCTCTTTAGTGTTTAACCTCCACCGATGGTATTTTAGTTTTTACCACCGTATGGTATTACTTCAGAGGATGATATGTATTAATGTAAATGAAGTGTAGTCTGGTGCAGTTTCAGGTCGACCATTCTTGAGATGTGTGATTAATTGAAACCCGACCACCAAAGAACACCGGTATCCATGATTTAGTATTTAATTCCGTATAAAAGTAACTGCTTTCACTAGGATTTTAACCATAGTACTCTTGACTTCGAAATCAGCTGATTTGCGATGACGAGCTAACCACAAGACCAGTCCGGTGCTAGGTTATGATAATTTAACCGAACATAATCTACGTTCGTTTCACTTGCTAACCTCGATTAATTAATAGTAATGTTTTGTTTATTTAAATATATTAAAATCAGTAATTACTGCTTGTATTCGAGTTATTTTAACGTGTATAATATGGAGAATATGTAAAATAACGGTATATTTATTTTAAATTCTCCAACATTGGAGGCGATTAATCAGATTCACCGGTAATTATCCGTAATCACCGGATTAATAAAATTTACTGTTATATATATGGTTGAAGTTACTATAATATTTTATTCTATTATTATTATTTTAAAAAACATTTTTATAAAACTTTTGTTTAATCTCGTGTAGGAATATAATTTTCGTTCGGCCTAATTGAAACATATTTCATTAAATTTTACTTTTTTTCATATATATATTAACACTGTTATGATTAGTAATATTTAATAATAGTCTGGTACTGGCAGGTCGTCAGAGTTCAGCTTGTAATTTTAATTTGTATCCTGCTACTGGTAATTGTCGTTATAGTAATGGTATTACAGCATTGAAACCAAGTTTATTATTCTGTCCTCAATTGGTCTGTGGGTAGAAACAGTGAACGATTATTATCTTAATAGACTTATTTCCTAATGCTACTCGGTATTGCATACATTGTTTTATCGAGTTATTTTATATATGTATAGAGAACAGTGTTCTGTGACTAAATGCTTATCGTAAAATAATGCACGTTATACCGTGGCATGACGTTCTTATTTCATCAACTGTCAACTCACGTCCCTTGCAGAGTACGGCGTAACTAAACTACTACTTCCTTTTCCTCTGACTTTTCAGTGTTGACTTTCAATACCTTGTCTATTGCACTATACATATATATATTTTTTGACCTTAAAAGGTCAAACTGGATTCATTTATTTGATCAATTTTAATACAAGTATTAACCTCCCTTCTGTATTATTTGTATTATGTTCTATTATCGGTTGCATACTACAATAAAAACCAATTACAGTATTTATGCATATTCAAAATTAAGTACAATGTTATCTACGTGAATAAAAATAAAATAAAAAGGTATTAACGTGTAAATAATTAATAAGTAGAAAAAAAATTAGCCCAGTTACAGTACTGAGCTATGCTAAATGCCATTTGTATCTAAACACTTAAGTAACCGCTGAATATTGAACTTATTGATCAAATAAATCTACATATTAATGTAGAGTATAGAGTATATATATATATATATATATATATAGCATTTATAATGGATACCTCATAGAGGACCACAAGTAAATTTGAGTCATGATAATCATGTGATGAGAGGTCCCCGACGAAACCCCTCATTTAAACATTCAAAGGGTCAACACTTCATATATAAGAAAAACACTTGTACATGTGGTCAAAGTAAAGTTCAATACGTAACATAGCACTAGAAATAAATTACAGGTGGAAAAGAATGTAAACAATCTCATCAGTATATGAAAACAATACTAGATAAAACAAATATTCGCCGGTAATTAGAAATAACTATAATTCGTAGACTATCAAAGTGACATTCACTACACAGTGACAGAATCATTCTGTTTCCACTCTTAAGTTCCTTCTGCAGGTCACTCGTCTATTCAGGTTATCGTCTGGGAGTGTCATCTCCCAGGTCCAGCAAATGGAAACGTTTCAGTCGCCTGATGTCATCGTCCAATAGATTGACTGCCAGATAATTTACATATTTGTCTAACCTCTGTTTATACCGCGAGCGAAGTTTTTGGATTTCTTCATAAATCCTAGAAGGTCATGAATTTCTGTACACCTAATAAACCACGGTGCCTTTGTTTTAGAATCTTTGAATTACCTCAATATTACTATTACTCGTTGTACTCATAGTTGTTCATATGTCCAGATAGCTTAAAGGATAGCTCTGTAGAACATTTTATTAGATAACGATAAGTGTGGGTTTCTACCCAGCAACCAGTTCAGTTCCCTTTACTTGATGTTAAGCTGTTTCCTCTTTTCTACCGCGTAGCCTTTCCATATCAGGCGACGGTCTAAGTGTAGGTCAAGGAAACGCACCCGATCCGTGTGAGGGATGTAGACGCCATTCAAGTGGACCTGTTGATGATCGTCCCTTCTCATCGTAAATGTCGAATAGCTCAATTTGTTCTGTTTCATTCTAATTTTCCATTTCGTCAGCCACACGCCGATCTCGTCTAACTCTGATTGTAGTTTAGTTGAGGCTTGATTCGGATTTTCATCATCAGCTAGGATTTCCGAGTCTTCTGCAAACGACGCAACAGTGATCGAATCCTATGTAGGATGGTCTGATGTGAAAGTCTAATACAGAACAGACCCTAGAACAGAGCCTGAGTAACTTCCGACTTCGTATCGAAAAACCAAAATAGTTCCTGATTGAATTTAACCTGGAAAAAGCACCAACTCCGCAGGTCTATGTAGAATGACAGAGGGAGAGTCTTTTTTAGCTTATACAACAGAACAGGCAGCCAGACCTAATGAAAGACCTGCTTAACATCAAGAACACTACTGACCAGTACTTCTTCTCCAAACACCTATGATGGTAACAGCTATGATGGTAACAGATCTTTGGAATTTTTCAATAGTAAAATGCTCACTGTTGAAGCCGAATTGATGATCTGGTACAATCATCCAAGATAAGCCACAGTTTTTCAAATAACTTGGATAATATCGGTGGAAGACTTAAAGGTCTGAAGGAAGTAAAATCAAGAGGAAGTTTACCTGGCTTCGGGACCATTACTGAATGGGAGACCTTCCATGTAGTTAGTTGTTAGGAGGTTCCCATTGAAAAGGTTGTGTTATGTACCGGATGGCCTTGTACGGAAGCATTACTAACATCTTATGTGTGATCGAATCATCAAATCCTGAAGCCGTTTTTAATGTCTTTTCTTCTTGGATTACTCCTAGCACGATGTTGAAAAATATTAATTGGTAGATATAGAGGAATGGGCGGTCTAGAAATTCAAGTATTTCATCTTCATCAGGACCTTGTACGTCCAGCGGAGAGAAATTCTTGTAAATTGCTCAGATAAGAAGCAAAAAGGTCAACATTTTTTTGCAGTCGCTCCTAGCCCATGTCCCATTCGAAGCTCTCAGAAATAGCGATGTAGATGGAACACTCCGGAGATGCTTGGCGGCTTTCCTTATAGAATACCTGCCACTATTTACGGGGAAAGATCCTCAAGGTACCCCTTGAATGTTTCATTTCTAATGGACTTCAGCAGTCTTTTTAATCTAGACTACCGGGCTGGCCTAGTGGTTAACTCGTCATCGCAAATCAACTGATTTCGAAATCGAGAGTTCTTAGGTTCAAATCCCAATAAAGGTAGTTACTTTTATACGGATTTGAATATTAGATCGTGGATACCGGTGTTCTTTGGTAGTTGGGTTTCAATTAACCACACTTCTCAGGAGTGGTCGACCTGAGACTGTAAAAGATTTCACTTCATTCACATTCATACATATTATCTTCATTCATCCTCTGAAGTAATACCTTACGGTGGTTCCGGAGGCTAAACAGAAAAAAAGAATCCTTTTAATCTGCGTGCCGCTCTGTAGAAAGAAGTTCTATATTCAAGCCTCTTGTAGCATTGCCACCTTCTCCTGAGCCTTCTCTTAGTCCATCACTTCCCTTGGATAGTCCTTACCTTCCCTTCCTTCATACCTCTCTTCTGGTGTCGAGCGCCGCGTCGCTTCTTGCGTTATTGAGGTTAAATACTGTGTTGCATAGTAAATATCCCTTGAACACTTCACTTGAACGGATACAGTCAACCCCTTCTTAACCCGGTTACGATATGAGCTCTAATCGGTCCTGTTATTGTGAAGGGCCGAAGATTTCTTCTTTATCACCGTCGAGCTGGTGGTGAGTATGACAGGTGAGTGATCCCATGTCGAGCCATAGTTGCCCCTATCCGAAGCGTAGAACGATACCCATTTTTAAGTCACTTAAAAATCAAGTAAGTCCAGTAGCTTTCTTGATCCACGAAGAATTTAACAAACTGTAATGATATGTTCTACTGGTGGAAATAAAGAAGAAAGTTCATGTAAACTTAGGGTGGAGACGCTTCATTAGCAAGTAAAGAATGGCGAAAGATTTCGCCCTGATTTCTACGCCTTCAATAAATTATGCCTTACTGTAATTTTTTGGACCCAAATTTAGTGGTTTTATATGAAATTTGACTGAAAAACGAAAAAAGTCCCAGAACTGTATGTTTGGTTTTTGAGAAATTTGGGATAAAAGACAAAAACTTTGGATCAAGAAACATTAAAAACGTTGTCGTATGTTTGGGGTGAATTAACTTTGTTCAGTGAATAATAAACGCGTAAAAGTGTTAAACAAAACTTATAGAGAGTTTGATTCTTAAGTGGTATGAATAAAGCCCAAAGAAACTATATACAGACGTAAGAATTGCGAAGTTTATTAAAAGCATAACATATTAAAAAGCGGCAGATCTTAACTACGTATTATTTTTCTAAATTATTTAATTATTTTACTTTGTAAAATATTGTGTTAATACCTAATTAAAATCTGCACCATTTTTATATGAATATTTACTTATAAATTAAATTATAATTGATTAAATATTTGGCAATAGTAGATTTCATTATACATTACAGAAACAATAATAACAAACTATTAATACAGTTAATAAATTTAATAATACATATAATGACTGAAAAGGAAATCAAATATTAAAAAGATAGTAAAAAAAAAAACAAAGGTAAAAAATTGATTACTTTGTTGATTCCATACAATACTTTGCATAATATAAACTCAAAATAATCATTTTTATTATTAAAAATGTGTTGCCAGGATTATTTAATTAAAATATTTAACCATGTGTTTATTATTTCTCCAACCCTTACAGTATTATTGGAATAAATTTATAATTAGAGACTTTATATGCAACATATAAAGCTTAAAATATGCAGGAAAAGTGTCAAAATTTGCAACTTTAAATAATAAAAAAATAGTAATTTTTAGTTTTTTTTATTTCAAAATCAGCATATAATTAGTAAGTAGTTGAATAACGTATCGATAAATTCGATGATTAACAATTATTAACATTTTGTTACTTTTGTAAACAAACAATCAGAGGTACTGTTCCGCGGCTGCTAAGTGCTCTTTAAGAGCCGTGTAGCCAATAGGTTTGGCCGGCTACAACGTAAGATTTCATTTCAAGGTACTCTATCGAAAAATATTGTAAATATATCGAAAATATGCATAATCACTCGATTTTAACGAAAAAATGCAATAACCGGTGAGAATGGGCTTAATATGGAAATATGCAAATGCATATAATCCAGCCTCTATTTATAATATATTTCCCAGTAAATTTTTTTTTACATTTACTAAGTGCCTAAAATTCTTGAACTGCGTTATTTTCTTTCTATTATTATAATTATTATTTTTGTTATTTATATAACGATAATTAGCTAAGTTTTTTCTGGTCGGTTTAAATTAGATAAGTATAACTATTCTTTTTATTTCTTCACATTTTATCTGTTACGGCATTGTATTCAATGAATTATTGTAAATAAGTAAAGTAGTGAATGTGAAAGAAGCAAACAGAGTCGCTTTTTTCACATACGGAAAGGACTTTACAAATGGCTCTCGTAGTTTAGTTCGGTATATAATCTAAGTATAGTTAGAAGTTAGTCAAGAAATCAGATAAGGTTCCGGTATCGCAAATCCCCGTATTCTAGATTGAGAGAGTTCCGATGGCGTGGAGTGTTCATGAGATTTATTTTTGGTTATGTTCTCTTAGATTCATTGAGATTTTCGTGATTTTTTACCTTAATTAATCTTTCAAGAAATAATTGAATGGTTGTGTGTTTGATAAGTTATTCGTATTTGTTATTAGGTTCCGTTGTGAGAGGTCGACTCGGATATTATACGGGTCGACCCAGAAAGCGATGACTGGATAGATTTATATTTTTGGGTTTTTCTTTGTTCTGTTATCAAATATTCGCGGTTGGATGGTGGTTCATCTTGTCTTATCTCTACTCTAATCCTTCGTAACTTTTAGGTAGATTTCATAAGAAACCTACCTTTTGTAATGGGTACCGACTTCGGAAAATTTCGACATATCTTCCCGTTTCACATCCCCCAGACCCCAAAACCACCGTCAGCTCAAAAGTTTATATATACATTATATATATATATTTTACTTTCTTGTGGACACGATAACTGCCCTAATTTTACGTCAATCACTTTCAAATTGATACATAAAATATAAAGACCCAAAATCTCGGTCGAGTTCATTAATGAGCAAAATCGGACCATGGGGGTGGAAATGGGGAGACATTTTCTAAAAAAAAACAAAATATCTCTATAATTTCCTATTAAGTAAAGAATCGAATTCGTTTAAAGTTCCTACCATTCTTTGGATAAGTACCTTAAACTTATCTAATTAAGGGTTGTTGGTATCACCAACCATTGGCCTAGTGGGTGGAAAAGTGGGGTTTCGAAGACAAAAAAAATCATACCTCCCTTAATAGGCAAGTATTAAATCGGTTTAAAGTGGTCGTTAGTCTTCCAAACATTACTTAAAACTTTTTCTGAAACAATTTTTTATATGGCCAACCTTTACGACAAGGGATGACCAAAACAAAACAAATAAAACAAAATATCTCTATTAGTTTCTTATTAAGTAAAATATAGAGTAGTAAAAATAATTCCTACTATTTTTTTTTTTTTTTTTTATAAGAGCCTTAAACTTATCTAAGTAAAGTTTTTTGGTATCACTAAACATTGGCCCAGGGGGTGCAAAAAATGGGGTTTCGAAGACAAAAAATCATACCTCCCTTAATAGGCGCCGTATCGAATCGTTTTAAAGTGGTCGTTGTCCTCTAAACATTACCTAAAACTTTTGTGTGAAATAGTTTTTGGTATGACCAACCCTTACAGCAAGGGACGACCAAAATGTTGCTGGAATTGTAAGAAGATTGTCGTATACTAAACATGTGAAACCTTTTTTCACATATAACCATTGTCGTATTGAGTAAATATGAAGTTTTTATTAACTTTAAGATGTAAATCTTTATCCCCTTCTTAGCACCGGTGAAATCTAGCTCCGCCTTCCGGCGGGCCGAAAGGGATTTCTTCTTCCTTTATATCTTTTATATCCTTCCTTCCTTTATATCTTTCTTATAATAATTTTTTACCTTTAATTTTAGCTAACTACTTTCTCGTTGACTTTTTTCCTTTACTTCCAAATTTGTCATTTATAATGATAACCTTATTTTCTTCAGTCTGTTAACATATCCTATAACCTTCGCAAAAATATTGCTTTCCCTAATCTACTAAAAAACTTTTCTTTTATATTATTATTATTACATTTAATTCAATTATTACATTTAAAATCGCAAATTTAAAGTTCGGAACAGGTCGTGATTGTCTAATATATGAAAAAGAATTTTATCTGAAATGTAGAGATAGTGTTTTCCAATAAAATTTACTTGTTTTTCGTTTTGTTTTTAAAATAACCTAGAAATGTTAAATTAGTTTAAATTTCTATGACTATCATTTCATGTATAGATTTATATCGATCGATATATATTAGCGTATTCGATATTAAAGATGAACGTAAAAGTTGGTTGAACTGTTCCATCCGTTTAGCTATCTCAAATCGCTTTACAATCAACGTTATACAGCAGCTTCGCTCCACCCGTTCACTCGTTCTTTCTCTGTCTTTTTCCTCCTACTTTATAATACCAGAGATTATTTCTCTTTTTTCTAAGTGTGCTTTGGATGAATTTTCAACGGCTAATATTACTGGAGGATGGAATTAACTAAGAAAGACTTGTACGCTTGCGTAAATTGACAGTCAGAGCTCGGTAGTAGAATAATTCAAGAAAAGATAGATTTAATTCCCTTTATCCCTATGTTATAACGTCTTGGTTATTTAATTTCGGTTATTGTAAATTTTAACGATAATATTTTAATGTATTTTATTATATTTTTATTTATTAAATGTGTGGTAATTTAGAAAATCTTCCAAACAAATCACAGATTTCAAACATACAAATTAAAATAGAAATACAAATATCAAGTAATTTAACAAAAAATACCAAACATTTTATATGTAACGCAAAATGTTTTACTTCTGAAAAGTAATTTACTATTATTGAAATATTAAGATATAAAATTGTATACAAAAAGATAAGTAATCGACTACCGCGTACTCAAAATATGTTTTGCAGCCAATTAAATATCATAACCAGGTAACTCAGTACATTTTAAGTTTTCACTACCTCCCTACTTTTTATTTATTTATTGTTAACAAAAAAAAAAAGAATATTTTTACTGTTGGTAAAGTAACCTAAATATAATGATACGTTAAATTGGATGTTTATTTTAAAAGTTTATATATTTTAATTACCTCAATCCTATTTAATAACTGTACTTATTTACAACGAATATTTGATAAATAATAATTATTATTATAAAGTAAAAATAATAAATTATTTATTTTACGCTTCTCTGTGTGAGGGTTAGTATAAATAACAAAAGCCCCCAATCCAGGTGGTTTTTGTCATGATGTTATATCCTTAAATTTGCAATTATTTCTAAAGAAATAAAAATTAGTTTGAAATTATCCTAAATTTATCCTTTAATTCATTAGAAGAAAATGAAAAACCATTGAAAATTTTATTTTATTTTCTTAATGAAAAAATAAATTTTATAAAATAATTCAGATTGCAAATAGTAATAATATAAGGTAACATTATTATTAGGATATATTGTGTATGAGCAGTATTCACACTCTGTTAGGAAAAGAAGAAGGAAAATATAATACAATTCCATTTATTATATAATCTTTTAATGTTTATTGTAAAAGTGTACAAAAAATAATGTCAGATTTTAGGTGTTGGGACAAATTGATGAAGAAAGAAGCATTTGGAAAAATATAATTAAAAGAAGAGACAGACTTATAGGCTACATATTAACGTCTCCTGGAATAGGCTCTTTAATATTGGAGGACAGGTAGATAGGGAAAAATTGTGCAGGCAGGCAAAGTTTGAAATATGTAAAACAAATTTTTAGGGATGTAGGATGTAGCGGTATACTAAAATGAAACGACTAACACTAGATAGGGAAAATCTTGGATAGCTGCATCAAACCAGTCAAATGACTGAAGAAAAAAAAAATATTCAATAAATATTAAATATGAGATTGTTTCACCAAATGTACTACATATACACACATGTAATGCCTATTAAATTACATTTACACATTTTTAAAAGTACATAAAATTCTATTTCACTAATAATGTTTTATCATTTTTTTTTTTATCATTGAATTATTATTTAGGGAATCTTGGAGAGCTACATCAAACCAGTCAAATGACTGAAAACAAAAAAAAAGTACCTCTTAACTATGAAGTACATATAAAATGAAAGACTAACTTACAACTTTTCCCCTATCATGTTTATTGTGAGCACGTTTCGTTTCCGGCACACATCCAATCTATAGAAAATTTCGTCCTATACTTTAACAACCACTATGTCTGAAGTAATGGAAGCGACAACTGCTTGAATCCTATGCCTCAAATCGGCTAGACCAGTAGGTAGCGTATGCGCATAGGTCCTTTATAAAACATCAAAGGAAAAATAAATCACATGAGGTCAGATCGGGTGACCTTGGAGGGCACTGCAAACAAGCTCAGTCTTCTGATCCATCTAACCTATCCAGCGATGTGGGAAAACTACATTTAACCGATCCCGAAACGGGTTATGCCAGTGCGAAGTCCATCATTTTGATACTAAATAAAATTCTCTGGTTCATCTTACAGTTAAAGAAAGAGCCATCCATGCACGCAGAACATCCAAACAAGCAACCCTAATACTCTTGCTTCAACGAAAAAGAAAGGCCTGTAAACTTGCCATCTCGATATTCCACCGAAATCGTTTAATTTTTAGGAGTCTTTCGAATCGAAAGAGTACGTGGAAATTTTTTAATCCTCAGATACGTACAGAAATTATGATAACATATCCACTGAGATAAAATATTGACTCATCACTAAAGACATATGATAAAAAAAGTCGTCTTCTTCATACCGCAACATTTCGATCATGATGTTGGCACGCGTAGCGTAGTCAGTCGAATTCAAAGCCAGTAACAATTGTAAATGATACGGTCGCATATGTAAGAGTTTCCTTAAACCATTGCTCTGTCTCACCGGCATTAGTAGTTCGTGGCTGGCCTTCCCTATAAATGTTTATAAGATTACGCCGAAATACTCTCTGACTCATTCAACATTTTTTTCAGACGCCCTCGGTTGTTCCGTACTCTTCCTTTTCAAACCAGACGTCTGGTAGTTTCAGACCGATTATGACATCGAAGAATATTACTGACCCTCAGAGGATCACACATCCATCCCAACCCCGTAGGGGAAGACACCCGCTTCCGGTCGCCACACTACTACCACCCCCCGTTCTTAGATCTGATGGGCTTTAACGGGAGTCGTCTTTCGCCCTGTAACTTTTTACATCTCATAGTAATAAGCCAGGCCTCGTTGGGATGCCACCGATGTAAATACCTCGGTAGACATTTACATCGGTGATTTTTAAGCTCAGCTTTTGGCTTCGTTATAGGCCTCGTTTGGACATCTTGAATATCCTACATCGTTGCTCTAAACTAACTAACCGAGCTCGCGGAAGCACGAACCCCGCGCCTAGTTCTATTTTTATTGAGCCAATTTCTAGTAAATGTTTCGAAATTCAAGGCAAATTAACAACAACATATCACCAAACATTTTGTTCGAAGGATCACAATTAAACTTTCTACGAAACTCGTATTGAACTGTAACTATATTTAGCAAACGGCGAAAAATAGAAGGTTTTATGTTTCAAGATTCGCCATATTTGCTAATGGCGTTGAGAAGTAGAAAAATAGGAATATAATCTACGGTCATTCGCTCAACTAAAACTGCCCTTTTTGCTCTTTGATTGTTGCTTTAGATTACAACATTGTATACCTCATCCAAGAAATTTTTTAGCAAATTTAAACCCTGACTTTTTTGTACTCCCGGTATATTATCCATTGAGAGTTCTAATTGTAGTATTTAGTTTATTTTTGTCACTGGTAAAAATTTCTCTTCGCTAAACACCTTAAGAATAGGTGTTTATGTTAACAAAAATTAGATCTCGAAATGGACTGTCTTTACTCATAATCCACTATGATCAATTAAAGTTAACTCAGAATTAGAATTAAATTGAGGAAATGTTCCATAGCAACGGTTTAATTAGGTTTTTTCCGTAAGCGATTCAGTGTCATCAGTATTAACAAAGTCCAAAAAAATAAGTACAGCACTATTGTTCTTTTTAGATTTGTAGTAATGTTTTTCCTCTAATTTTTTTAAATAGTAGTTATACTTTCATTTTATTCTCTGCCATCTTCAGTTCTTCTACAGGCAGCTTTTCCCCTTGGTTTTGTCGTTTTCTTTTTTGAAGAGCTAATACTCTTAGTTTTGAAATTACTAACCTATGATCGAAAGTCGATGTCTGCTCCACTATAAGTTCTCACATCGATTATACAGTTTTTGTTTTAAAATGCAACCCAAGCAAAATACTTTTTAGTAAAGTTAATACAATAATTTCGGATGAAGAGGTTGGCACTACTACTTATTGTTGTTGTTTTATAATCAGCTGATATAATTTTCTATTTCTTTTTTTGTGAACAGTTAGTTATTTTTGGTTATCTATGTTTTTTTTATTAAGAAGAAATGGTTTTCAACAAAGAAGAAAATACCTTTATTGTGAAAAATTATATAACTAAATCTTTTGTTTCGTGCCAAAAAGCTTATCAATTGTATTTACCGGGTAAGAATGTACCGAATAAATCTTCATTCAGTTCATTGTTTGACAAAGAAATATAGAGGGACTGATGCTTTTTGCAATCAGAGACATAGCCGGAAGCGTTCAGTATTTAATGATGAAATATTGGAAGATGTTAGGGTAAGTTTTTAAACTCACCTAACAAATAATTACGAAAACTTGCGGAAGAAAAAGGAATATTTCTGTATAATGCCTCTAGCTACCCGTCTACTTAACTTACGGTCATACCGATTTCATTTATCACATGAATTAAACCCGGTTGATTTAGCTGCTAGGCTCCACTTCTGTCGATGGTTGAATAAGCTTGTTCGAGAGAGCGTTAAAATTTCGGATAATGTATATTTTTACAGATGAGAGTTGGTTTCCTTTGAGTGGTTACATAGTCGGAACGATCGCTACTGGAGCTCCAACAATCCTCACATCATCCATTCACGACCTCTACACCCACAGAAAATTGTTGTATTGTATGCAGTTTTCAGGGGAACAATAAAATTGGCCTCATATTCTTTGAAAACACTCTTAATGCAGGCTTCTACCCAGAAATTGTAACAAAATTTATTGGAAATTTAGAATTAAATGAGAGAGATTCGTGGTTTCAAAAAGATGGGGCCACATGTCACATGGCAAGAGCAACGAGGGACTTTTGAGAAAATTCTTTGGGGAAAGAGTAATGTCGACTGGCTTATGGCCAGCTAGGTCATCTGATTTTTCTCCTGCAGATTTTTCTCTGTTGAGATTTGTAAATATTCGATATATGGGATATTGTAAAATATTCGAAAATATTCCACACACCACTGAAGAACCGAAAGCCAACATAACTTAGAGTTACGAGAAATTGAAAGAGGTACACTTCGAGGTTGCACGGAATATGAAAAAGAGGGTAATGACTTACATTGATGAAAAAAACTTTATCTCAATGTTGTTTTGAAGAAATAATTGTATTATTTATAATTAATCGCATTAAATACAACCCATTATTTTTCTTCAAATTGGGTTACATTTTAAAACAAACACTGTGCCATATTCTACTCACCAACACGTAGTCAGTCTGGTTGACTTTTTTCCCGTCTGTGAGAGCCATATTCCCGTATATATGTCTTTTAGAGGGAAGGACGTAACTTTAATAAACATTTTTTCGACTGGGTAAAGTTTATCAAACGTATATCGGTATCATTGGTTGTTATGTAGGCTGTTAAAGCCTACATTATTTGTGGTAGCATTCTTTACCCACTTTGGTGTTTAAATCCCCTATTACGATCTTCATCCCTTAACGGCCAAAACTGCCATATGTACTATCTAAAGACTCATAAAATTCCTCTTTTATTACATCATCTTTGTCTTCAGACGGAGCATAGGCATTTATTATACAGTAATCTCTTGAATTTTCCTTTCAGAACTAGGTATGATATTCTAGCGTTGACAAGTTTTATGTCTTTGATGCGTTTCATGTATAATGAGGAAATTTGTACCTAGAAAATGTTACTCGGACTCACCGTATATAAACGTGAAGTCGTTTTTCGTGATGTCGCCTTCCCTTTCCATCGAGTTTTTTGTGTTGTGAGGATGTCTATTTTATGAATATCTGCTTCAATCAATAGATTACACTGATAAACATAATTTTTGTTTCCTAGCACGCGATAAATGATTTTAATCTGTTTTTGTTGCTGAAAACGAATATGAACTCGAAATCTTTCTATCATCCACCGTTTTTGAAAAACGTTTAAATTTTAATTAAAAGATTTTTTTCATTTTTTAACTATAGGTAGCATTTTAAGCTCGTATTTTGTAATTTTTTAGCTATTTTTTTTTGTTTTTTCCTTTTTTAACATAATCTGTAAACTATCAATAAAAAATACTAGACAACGAATTAAATCATATCATAGTCACATATTATAACATCATTTCTAATACTAAAGAGTGAACCTCCATGGACAAGATTAATCATGTCTGTGCAGGTCAAAACGTGTAGCTGAAAACACAACTGTGTTGTTTATATTAAGTGCTGGATTTAGGAATGAATTAATTTTGTTCAGCCTTATTGCTGTCTTAAATTTGTTAACAGTGCAGTGTCATAATCCCTCAAAATAGTGTAAATGATGTGAATGTCTTTTGATACATATATGGTGAGTTTATCGTAAAATCAAATAGAAAAAACATTACACCTTTAATTAAAAAAGCATATCATTTGTACTTTCAGTGTAAAATTGGTGATCAGGTTAAGACGTGGGCTCCTCATATACTATGCACTAATTGTTCTGTATATTTAAGAGGATGACTGAAAGGTACGAGGAAGGCTTTGCCGTTTTGTGTACCTATGGTTTGGCGTGAACCAAAGGATCATGTAACCGATTGTTACTTTTGTTTAAAAAGTGTGTCTGGAATTTCATCAGGCAGAAATTTCCAATGTAAGTGAAAGAAAAATTAAAGAAGGAATATTTGTTGGTCCTTAAATAAGAGAGTTGGTCAAAGATGATGTATTTAACTGAATGTTAAATAATATAGAAAGTGCAGCTTGGACTTCATCTAAAGACGTTTGCAAACGTTTTCTCGGCAAACAAAAATCCGACAATTACCAGGATATTGTTAATCAACTTCTTATTTCTTACAGAGAGATTGGGATGTAATATGTCTTTGAAAATACATTTCCTCCACTCGCATCTGGATTTTTTCCCGGACAACCTCTGAGAACGTTTCCACCAAGACATTTTGGTGATAGAAAACCACTATAAAGGGAAATTGAATACTAATATGCTATCCGATTACTGTTGGACATTAATTCGGGCTGAGCCTTAGGCTATTTGTAAAACATCAGCGAAATCATTCAAACACAAGTATGGCCAGGCAAAATTATAAATTTTAACTATATTTTCCCCTAATTTTTCTTGAAGCGTAATTCATAGGGTGATAGAAACGTTGTATTTACAGATCTGTAATGTATGCGTAAAAACAATTCAAGAAATGTTATCACCCTTAAAGAAACAATAAAAAAGATTGTTTTTTTGTCTATCAGTGTTATCGAATGCACCGGGTTTGAAGAGGCGTTGTGTATTCTATATCCCTAATGTTAGTTCGCATTTTTTCCCCAGTTTCTTCGTATATTTTTCCCGTTCGTTCCGAGGCTGATGTAGTGGTTTTGTAACAGTTGATTTTATAAGGAGAGGGTTCGTTAGCATCTCGTCCAACCCCCACTTTCTGGAGGGCCGTTTCAAGTCGTCTGGCTGTAGCCTACTTCATCACTGCCAAGCCCACTGAAGAAGCGCCAAGCCACCCTGCACTACAGGGATGTACCAGCACGACCCTTGTTAACACTTTCATTTCCACACCACTGGGGCAGATAGGATAGTATTTTTATTACTTGGTAAAGGAGATGGTTTTACCTGGTGTTAACCGTTGGCAGGGCAAAATATTTATTATTTACACATAGATACCCGTCTTAAATGTAATAATAATAATGCATCTGAAGTTCGTTTACGTAGTAAGAACGATGTTTCTGGACACAGTTGTACTATCAGATTGGTGTTCGTAAATACAGATTTAAAAAATTTTCAGGTGTACCCTATTAGATAGTATAAATATTTTCGTGTTACACAGTTTATTATTTCTAATACGTTTCTACGGTCACTTTTAATAGTATTTATTTCTACTGTCATGATTAATTACTATTCGGTGTTATAGCGAGGTGTGGGAATCGCGCTTCCGTGGATTCGGATAAATAGTTGTCAGGGCTACGAAATAGGACACAAAAGTTATGATATCCGAAGGCGAAAACAAAGTTGAGTTAAAACACCGTTAGAAATGTCTACCGATGCATTTACATCGGTGGTATCCTGACAGAAGTATAGCTGTTGACTGTGTTATGTAATCAGGGATTGAGGATCGATAAGAGATCTCCGGTAAAAGACCATCAGGGCTAGGAATGGCGGGGGGTGTAGCAACCGGTATCGTCACAAGGGGGCTGTGTTCTCCTTAGGGGGTCAGGATGTTATTTTTAATTTATTATTAAACCGCTTAATACATCTTCAAAAAAATTGCAAAAAATTTTATTTAAAAAATTTTTATTTTACCTGTTTTAGGCTTATTAAATATTAATTCGTGAAAGTTAATGAAAAATCTTAATTCTCTATCTTTTTTTTAACCGGTACAATTAATATGTGTTTAAAACTATTTTGATGATCGTATTTTACTTATCTCATGTTTATTTATTAATTTTGTTAGTTTAAGACGCTGCTCATGACCTTTTATGAAAATGCTACCTTTTTGTCTTGGAGCTGCTGATATACTCTTTCATATATATATTTATTTATTTTTGCTAATTCATTGAGAAACTGTTTCTTATAATAGTTTTATTCTTAATAATTACAAATATTGATATTTTAGTTGAACATTTCATACCTTGTTATAGATTATTTATTATGCTGATAAGTTGCTTTTATCAATTAAAATTATATCTGCAGCTTACATGATACAGGTTTATTTAATATTTTATTTATCTGTATAAATTTCTTTTTCTGTTATTTAACGCGATTGTCCGAGCTAAATTTGATTAACTACGGTGTACTGGTTATTCTCTCAATCTTTGTGTTATCTGTATGTGTATATATTTATATAAAAAACTTATGTATACATTTTTATGAATGTGTGGTCTTACGTTTGTAACGCCTGTCAGCGTTGTTTAGGCCTGCTCTATCTTATCTTGTTGTTGCAAAGTAAATAACGATTATGCTTCGCTTCGTACTCGAGTGTATTATTAGTGAATGTGTTTAACTTAATAGCGATTTAAGTTACGGGTACCTTTGGTTTTCTGGTGAGAAATTTGCATCGTACTTGTTTCTTTCGTTTTTATATTACGTTAAACGTTTAATTAAAATATTTATTTGTTAATTATTATTATTGGATTTCGTGACAATTGCTCTCTGCTTTCTTTATTTAACCTTTTTTTACGCGTATTGTTTTCTACCTTAACCGATTCAAGTTTTTCAAAATACTGTAAGTAAAAGGTTATTTCTGAGATTTTAATGATTATTTTTTTGGTTGTATTTGTTTTCTATAGTGAACTATTATTTTTAGGATGGTGGGAATACCTGCTTACCTACTGCTGCAGAACTTCCGTTAATTTACATTCTTTTAAATTAATTTTTTCCATATTATTTTTGTTTAAAATTAATTAAAACAGCAACTGTTTATTTGATGAGAATCTAAGCGGAAGTAAAGCTCTTTTACGTTAATTCTAGCGTACAATTTTGTTTGATAAAAATATTCTACCCATATTATTTTATGTTCCGTTTAACTTAATTATTGTTATCATCAATTTTAAGTATTAGTATTTAATTTATAACAATATTTTATAAATTATTTTGATAAAAAAAAAATCTTTATTAATTTTACGTCTGTGCTAACTGCTATGTTATGTAAAATAGATTTTACTTAACACTGCAATGTTATATAAAGTAGATCAAACTAGAAATGCCACTTTAAAGCACTTAAACGGTTTCTTTTCCGCAGTTGAAGAATCGTTCTTCTTAATATTCATGCCCTTTATTCACTTCAATCGGTTTATCAAATTTTGTAAAAATTGTTTTGTAAAATTGTATGTTGTAAAGTCACCGGTGACCGGTAGAATTAAATAAATGAATAATATTTAAAGTGTAAAAAAGTATTTAGATTAGCCTATAGTACTGCCACACCCGCGCAAATGAAATACGTTTTTGTTAGAATCGTTGAATTAAATAATGTTTTTCAATTTCTTGAATATTTTTATTTTTTCCCTTCTAGCGCTATAGAAGAGAGAGAGCTTTAGAAGGGAAAGTATTGTAATCGGTCCAATTCGGGCATATACGGTTTTCACCGGATCTTACGTTTTGATACCTAAGGAACCCAAAAAACCGGATGGAAATTTTCCGGATGTTCGTATGTACGTTTTTGTGTTCGATGTCGTACCCTAAATCGCTTTATAACTCTTAAACCGATTTTCACCAAAATTAGTCGGATTACTTCTATAAATCGGGCATTGATGCCATTAGATTTTCAACTTAAAAGGAGTGAGGCTGTAGAACAAGGTCAATCTCAGTATCTCGAGATTTAGCCTAATTAACCCTTAACTGATCGCGTGGGGTTTATATGACGCAGGACACTATTTTGTAATTAAATTTTAATATTTACCTCAATGTTATTAGGTTGGCAAGCCTGCTGATGTCCTATCGTAATTCGTTATAACAGATAGCTTCCTTTAGTTTGTGTAATTTAAGTAACAGAAATAAGCTAGCTATTTGACCCGACGCGACCAGTTCTGTTGCACTGTTGCGAGAGATTTTCTTAAAAATTTAGGTCACCTTTCAGTACAAAATTTACTTGAAAAAGGTATCTCACTCACAAAAAACTTGAAGAAGAAAGTAAAAATATATTTTGAAGTACGCGACATTACTGTATTTGATGTTCAACAACCAGAGGAGCGAGATGTGGAAGTTAGAAAGAAACGTAAACGCTGTCAACTCTGCCCGATCACCAAGTACAGTATATATAAGATTATTTATGTGAAATTTGGGCACCATATTTGTTCGACCATTCTCAGTTCGACCATTCCTGAGATGTGTGGTTAATTGAAACCCAACCACCAAAGAACACCGGTATTTACAATCTAGTATTCAAATCCGTGTAAAAGTAACTGGCTTTACTAGGACTTGAACGCTGGAACTCTCGACTTCCAAATCAGCTGATTTGGGAAGATGCGTTCACCACTAGACCAACCCGGTGGGTAATTTACGAATGCTCGGGTCATAGTAACCCGACGCGACTAGTAATGTTATAAAAAGTGCGTGACCAGTTAAGGGTTAAGGTCTTATTTTTCTTAGGCACATTTGTTAACAATAAAAATATCATATTTCCAAAAAAAAAGAAAAAAAGAGTTTTGGAAAAATCGCACCCGTACCCCAAAAAATACTCTAAATAAACTAGTGACAAAGTGAGTATACTGTCATTAATAACCCCTTTCACTACAAGGAGCGCTAGTATAGCACTAACGTACAGCTGCTGTAGTCCGTCTCTATGTTGAGACGTCACCGGTGGCAGGTAGAATTAAATAAATTAATAATATATAAAGTGTAAAAAAGTATTTAAAGTAGGCGCGATTGAAATACGGTATGCGTGTGCGCGCGCGCTTTAGATAAAATCATTAAATAAACAAAAAGTATTATAATTCAATGAAATGATAATTTAAATTAAGTTGTGTGTGTAAGTCTTGCATCAAAAAAAGCCGCTTGACTGGAAAGTCCTACAATTATGTTGTCAGCTTTTTTTATTTTTATTCGCATCAACAATTAAAGACATTAGCGACTTATTACTGTAATTTAACTGTAACGGTAAATGTGTAGTCTTGAACAAACTCAGGCCGACCGTTCCTGAGACTTTGGTTAGTTGAAACCCAACCACCAAAGAACACCAGTATCCACGATCTAGTATTCAGATCCAAATAAAAGCAACTTACATTTGTTAGAAGTTGAACCTGAGAACTTTCGACTTTGTAATCAACTGATTTACGGCGATGAGTTTACCACTAGACCGACCCGGTGGATTCTTGAATTTAATTTACCGTTGATAAATTTCACTTGTAATAAGGAGATAAAATTAATTTTTATCAACAGAACTATACAAATTTACAGAAAATACTAAAAGGGAACGCACACGTAATATTGTAATCGTTAGAGTAAAGCGATAATGGTGCTTCACTGTAGAAAACTGACTATTTTTGTTGTGACAAAAACGTGAAAAATATAAGTTATTCTAAAATATATTAAAAATGTGCATTTTGTTTTTTTTTCTTTTATTTCCAATAAAAAAGAAAAGTTATAGTTTTTACAGAGTTTATATTGGAATCAAATTAGAAGACTACAAAGTAACCTTCCGATTTAAAAAAAAAATATTTTTATGAATTGGTTTATCTAACCTTTATTAAAATCTTATCCGATTAAATATTTGTATCATTAGAATATGGAATATAAGTCTGATATAAAATGTTGAAATAAAAAAACAAATTTCTTTCTGTAAAATTAATTATAAATTATACTCGACATAATATGTAAATAATGTAGAGTACATTTTATTAAAAAATAATAATATAAGTAAATATGTAAATAGCAAAGCGGTCGTTCATCTCATGTAAAGTATAGGAAGCTGGAGGATGCCAGGAGCCATTTGTCTAAAATAGTTATAAAAAAAGTTTATTTTTTTCAAGGATATTTTCTTATCGCGTGTGGTAAATTATTAAAAAAGATAAAAAAATACTTAACATTTTTAAATACTTAACATTTTTCTCTCAAGTATTCATGGAAGTCAATTTCGACTATGTTTTTTATGTTTATCTTTATATCTTTTTTTCCTGTTTAGCCTCCGTGAATTAGTGTCATTATTTCAGAGGATGAATGAGTATCCACGTACGAATGTAAGTGAAGTCTAGTCTTGTTTACAGTCTCAGTTCGATCATTTCTGAGATGTGTGGTTAATTGAAACCTAACCACCAATGAACACCGGTATCCACGAACTAGTATTCAAATCCGTATAAAAGTAACTGTCTTAATGGATTTGAACGTTGGAACTCTCGACTTTGAAATCAGCTGATTTGCGAAGACGCTTTCACCACCCGGTTGGTCGTTTAACTTGATTTCTTTTCAAACTGTAACGTCAGATAAATTTTCAAAAAGAATTTAAAATTCAAAATAATTATGTTCATACTCGGTAATATTAATATATTTAATTTCAAAAAATAGGACAATTACAATCCCGGAAATAATTTAAATTACAGGAAGAGCTTTCTTTTGTAAAATTACATTTGTATCCCAAAATTCAATATCGTAAGTTATCGGTGGAAGTAGAAAAAAATTGACAGTGAATAAAATTTCATGCGAATATTCCTTTTTAATTTTTTTTTTTTTAATAATTAGATAACTTACAGGAATTATATAGTTGGCGCATCAGTACGAAATCCTCTGAAATAGTTGTTAGTCTAGAATAATTCATTGGGAAGATATCCACGATCAATGATTTTATGTAAATTTTAAATCAAATAAAATAATGAAAATTATTTTAAATAATACGCTACGAAAAATATAATAGGGAATATTATATTTCGAAAATAATAATATAAGATATTTAAAGAAGTTTTCTTTACGGGAAAGAATATTTTTGGAAGAGAAATTACTCTGGGCAACTCATCCCGATTTCTGGATTGAAATTTAATTGAGAAAATCCATCGACCAGAATACAATCATCGGAATATCTCCCGGTGATTAAAAGCAGTAAGCAACGAATAGAATGAACGTCTTGCTTTTCGTGTATAAAAAGCACGATACCAGTAAAAATTAATAGTCATATACAGTTGGATAAGCGGAGCAGATTAAGGTCGACTATAAAAAAATAATGGAAATATAAAATATTTCTTATAACTATTTTTTTCTTTAAATTTTCCTCTACACAGTTCGTTTGTTCAGTCAGTAATGTCGTAGTTTTTTTTCTATTTATTTACACGACCGTTGTGCTAAGCAAGGATCTTTATTGTGATTCAGCAATATTGTAATTAATTACGTAAACCTTTTTATTTTAAATACTGTATAACTTATGACGATTATGTAGTGTTTTGTTGCCAGCTTAACTGTGAAAATATAAAAGCTTATTTCGTTATATGCAATGTATTTAACGCCGTAAAATATACATTATTTACAATAGATACAACATTGTATTTAGTCTATTAATACTGCATTGTGTTTGCAGATGGTTTTTTTATGCGTTCTATGCACATCGGGGGCAGAGGGCATTGCGGTGTCTGATGTGACCTTTATAGAGAATAGCTATTGCGTGTAGTGCATAGGTAGTGTATTCACCGTTGATTCGATATAACTTCTTCGTTAACTGGGAACACGTGTTTAATGTTGCTGAATAACATTGGCTTCACAATAATTAAGTTACAGTGGTGAGTAGTGTATATCCGTTTGTTTTTGTGTTTGTGTAGTTGTACGTGAACTGTGTGAGGGTGTATCGAACTAATATTATTATGTATTTTTAAGAAAGTAATGTATTATTACAGTTTTCATAGTCGGAATTTATATATTATTTAATTTAGTAGAATGACGATAATCCGGTGACCAGAATCCTATAATCCAAAACGATAATTAAGAAAATACAATTTCCGAAGTTCATTACTTCGATAAACATAAAATAAAATTACTCTAAACCGTGTACCGTGTACTGAATATATTTTATATAGGACATAGTAATACATTTTGGTAATAAATAGTAATCTATGGTATCGTTCATTTAACATTTCAATACTTTTTCGGCGAATGTAGATAACAGCTACATTGACGAAGAAAGTATGGTGATCATATAAAAAATGGTGTATCGGTTTTTTTTTCAAATCTTTACATTTTACGGCCCAGCTAGTTCATCTAGACCTAAAAAACGCGTGCGCGTTTACGTATCGCACTGCTTTTGACCTTATATCACAGGATTAACCGAACCGATTTTCTTTACATTTGGCTGAAATATTTCTATATATGTGGCGTTGATTATATTAATTTTTTTTTAAATATTCGTTAAAGGGGTGAGAAGATATCGCGAATAAACCATTTCGATTTCCCTTAGATATTTAAAGAAAAATTTTAAATGCAAGTTTGTAACCTACAATGCATTTATAAATAATAAAAAACAAAATTTTTAAATCAACCCTCGTAAAATTGAAATGCATATTTTTTATTCTTTCGCTCTATCTCCCTTCGGTTAAAATATTTTCCAAAAGATTTTTAGTTTAATACTTCATGTACGAGTATATCCAAAATTTATTCATACATCAAGAAATGTCTACTGTAAGTTATAGATTCTGGACCTAAAGTACGGAAAAGATGTTTTGAATTTTTTAATTTTTTTTAATCTTTATTGAAAGGGGATGTTACAGTTAAGAGAAACTGTAACAAATTAAGTAACTGTACAGGTTAAACAAATTTGTTAATCTTAACCTGTAAATATCAATATTTTTAGAAAAGGTTTTCTTAAAATTTATTGCCCGCCTAAATAAATAATATAGTTTTTGAATTTGACTCTGTTAATTTTATTTTAATTTTTTTTAATAGCCAGGACAGTCATGCAATACTTTGCCAGATTTTTTTTTTTATTAGAAATATTTTTTAATATTACGTAGATTGACTATTGTTAAAAATCATATAGTATATTAAAATTTTGACAAATTAAAAATGTGAATTTTTGTTTGCTAAAATAGGTGTATACTAAATGATAGAAATATTAAAATACCCAACAATATAGGAAATGACAAAACGAATTCTGCTTAAGTTTACTTGAAAAAAATTCTCTTTGAATGAAATAACTTATGTTTACAATTAATGTTAAAGAAACGTTTTACTATTCACCAACCACCATTGGTGAGCTCGTTAAAAAAAATTAATATTAATTATGACAAACTGTGTTTAAGCAAATTAAAAATACAGTTTTAAGAAAATTGTTATTCTCTTGCTGAGAATAATTTTTTTTTGTACTTTTTACACAAAAAATTTGATTTTAATTTTTAAGTGCCGAGCTCCGTGGTCGAGATTGTAGCGTCTCGGCATTTCGTCCGTAGGTCCCGGGTTCGAATTCCGATCTGGCATGGCATCTTTTCATACGCTACCGATTTCCACCGGGGGCTAATGACCATAATTGTTGATATCCGCTTTTCTGTAACAAAAAAAAGTTAAGTATAAAATATTTCAATTAAGATCGCGATTCATAAGTTAATAGTGGTTTTAACAGTTATACTGAGAATAAAAAAAATAGAAATATTTAATTTTGAAAAAAAAAAATCTGTATTTGAAAAATTATTTTTTTAAGAAATTTTTATTTTAGTTCTCATTTGTTCATAAAATAGACTGATGATAGTGGGGAGAATAGATTGTGGGGAGATGTAGTATTCAAATTGTACAAAAAAAGTTTAAATTTGAAAATTTGTTTTATCTTTTTCCAAAGAGATTGACTAAAAAATATAACCTTTTGTTCAAAAAGAAAAGTTATAATACTTTTCCTTTGAAAGAATCAAAAACGAGTATTCATGGTCAAGTAAAAATAAGGTTTTTCGTGGTTCGATTCCATCGCTGTCGCGACAGAGATAATGTAATATTACTATAATTCAAATCGGTCCATATTTTTTGTTTGCTTTAATTTTATGGGGAATTTCTACGTTCATCAAAATTGTTGCTATTCTAATCGAATGTTGTAATCGATCGCGTCAAAGACTGATTAATACCAAAGAAGAGGTTGTTTCGTATTTATAATGCAACGTTACTGTGGTAACATGAATAAAATTAGATTATATTTGCCTGCAATAAATATTATTTAATATTTATTACCGACCGACTTTAATATATTAAAGTTAAGTACATTTGATAATATATATTTTACATGTTAACGAATTTCGTGAGGTTAATATTATGTTAATTATGAATAAATAGTGGAAATTTAAAAAAAATACTTTTACTTCTGGTTTTTATTTATGTTTATACTTTGAAAATCTAGGCTCTATAACTTCTCATAGTATAATCCTTTAAGGTAATACAGTTACTTATTTTGCATGGGCTTTCTATTCGAGTTCGCGAAATATTATATCAACGTTGTTTGTTATTAATGCAAACGCCTTATGTATTCAGTTCTCTTCATGACTTATTTTTTTGAAAATAATGTTTTTTTACGAGAATCATAGAAAATGTTACGTTAAAACATTTTTATTAAATGAGACGTTTCAAATCCTAAGAGTACAGTAATCGATATTGAAGGAGATATTTTATTATTAAAAATCAATGAAGAAAATGCATCTGTTCAATTATACTGAATATTTTTCCTTTAGCAAAAAAAAATATTTACGAATAAGACAAAAATTTTTCATCGCTTAGCATTTAAAATTAATTAAAGATGATCACCGATTGGTAAAATTTCATTTTCCTGATTATTTTGCTTCTTTTTTATTATAAGTTAGGAGTAGAAAAAAACCTGAACATAAAAAAACAATTGTCTAAACCCTTACAATAAAAGCCCAGAAGATTTATGAAAATTGTGGTATAATTTGAAAAATTTTAATTAAGTACTTTGAATAATTTGTTGGATCTAAACACGGTAATTAGTTGTCACAAATGATTAAATGTTCAAGTACTACTAATTAAGCTGTTAGTGGATGATGTACGGATATGAATATTACATATGTTTGAAGAAGGTAGACTGGGGTCTACCATGTTTTATCGATTGGAGTAATCAATTTTAAAGATCTGTTTTCAAAAATTAATATAAATTAGTAAATAATTACTAATATTTAAAAAAAATCACTACTATTAAATAAAAATTCAAAATAAATTATCCGAATACAATATTATTCGGTCAATAAAATATTATATAATACTAACCAATCAGGGCTCGCTTCATTCGCCCGACCATCCAGCCACTGTGCTCTGCCCATTGGACCCTGGAAGCGTTCGTATCCTCATATTTGTGAGAATATTAAGTATTTTACCAAAATATTTAAAAAGAAATAAATATTAGTATTTAGAGAATATTTTTCTGAAAATTTTGGTGTTTTTATGTTTACAATAGCCTTAAGGAATGAGTAGATATAGAATTTAATAGTTTTTAATAGAGATTTAATATTTAACGCTAGGCATATTAACAAGGAGTTGGCTTGGGGACGCCATCTTTTTCGTTTAGTTTTCTGTGTTTTCGTGTGGGGTTGTGTTAGTTGCCGGTCCAGCTGCTGCTATTGGCGCAGCGCGGACCACGTGATGCGCCAGCCGAATGCGCGCCAACGACTCTCTCCCGCTAAATATTAACTAATAATCCCTTTCTTTAATTAATACAATTAAATAAATAAAATTAGTAAATATAATAATAAGTAAATAAAAATACAAATATAAATAGAAATAATCTACGCTTAGAAATTAAATTAAATAATCTCTAAATTAATTAACAACGGACTGCTTATAGCGAGAGACAGTCGCCGTGCGCACCATCATTAGTCCGCTCTGCGCCAATACCAGCTAAAATAAAAATTTGACCACAAACAAACCCGCGCACCATCCTTTTTTATGGAGTGACAAATACAAATATTATTCACTTAATGCAATATTAAGTCAATGTAATCCCTAATAACTTCATCTTGACTTAACATAAATCTTCAAAAGAGAAAAAGAAAATAAAAATTTTCTTTACATTCAACCATCGAACATTACATTTACAGTCGACCCATATGACATTCACGATGAGGAAAGATGACAGATGACTGCCCACTGGTCCACCTTGATGCAGTTATAATTCCGCAAACTGACAGTTTGAGGTACCAAGTCTACACTTCGACCGTCGACTAAGGTGGAAAGTTTACATAAGAGAAAAGAAGCCAACTTGAGATGAAGTTGAAGGAAATATTCTGGTTTTTGGGCAAATGTTTTTGTTTGTCCTTGTCTAATAAGCTGCTGGTATACTCGGCAATTCTAATACTTATCTGGACCTACGGGATCGAACAATGGGCTGCGACCAGAAGCAATGTCAACTTCTCACAGCGGTTTCAGAGGCACCTTGGTTTATAAGGAACAATGAGATATAGGATTATTTAGGATTACATTCTGTGCAAGAGGAAATACAATGTTTCAGTTCAAAGTATGAACAGCGGCTTAATTATCACATGAATTACTTGCCAATAAACCTACTAGAGAATGGGGATTTAACAGACTGTATGTTCTTGACCTAAGTGTCCCTATAGTGTCTTAATATGTGCATAGTTACCTCAGATGTGAGTATTGTGCATTATATAGTCGGCTTTTAGTTTGAAATTGCTATGTATAATTTTCTTCTTTTTTTTTTTATTGGTTCATCTTTTTTTTTTTTACTTCTACTTATATCTTATTTTGCTTTTCGTTGTTCAAGTGGCGTTAAGTGTCATTTATAATTGCTAATTGTATATGCTTAACATAAACGTTTTTATTATTGGGTGATTTGAAACCGACTTTACAATTTTAAAAGCATATAAAATCCACTTAAATAACGCACAGATTCGGTTGAGGTTTCATTTTATAGCAAAACGTATCAACTTTCGACTCACCTTCATTAGTATCGAATTCAGCAACCAGCGCTGTCGCCAGTGATGTTAAAAATGGATAGATTTACTGGTGCGGAACGTGCTTGCTGTGTATTTTGGTTTCACGATTTGCAGTCAGCAACTGCATTTTAACGTAATTTTCGTAGAGTACGGTGGAGATTGTCCTAGTAGGTATAAAATTTACTCTCAGCACCAAACCTTCGTTGTGACAGTTGGTTCTGTTAAACATAAAATATCACCAGGACGTCCATGCGCCCTGATACTGCGGTGGAACAACTCGGAGAAAGCTTTGCACGTAGTCTGAAGAAATCGACTCGACGTGCGTCATATGAGACTAGCATTCCACAAACGACTGTTTGGCGCGTATTACGGACACGATTGCACTTGAAGCCGTACAAACTAACCGTGATTCAATACATTACACATTGCTCTGCTACAGTCTTGTGTGTGAAATATGAGGGATAGAATTGCAATTTTTAGTGACGAATCAAGTTTTCATATTAGTGACAAGATGAACACACATAACTGCCAAATATGGGGTAGCGAAAACCCTGATGAAACTTGCAGCACATTCGTGATAGGTTTTTGTGCCTTAAGCAAAAAAAGAACATACAGTTGCCTACTGACCAGTTCTTCTTCCAGGAGACAACTGTAACCGGTATCCTTTATCTGGACACGCTTCAAAATTTTTTAATTTCTCAGTTGATGATGACCAAGATGGAAGCCATTATTATCAACAAATCACTACCGCTTAGAAGTCCGAGATTTTCTTGATATTCGATTACCAGGTCGGTGGATCGGTCGTGAAGGTTCAATCGCATTCCCATATCACTCCCCAGATTTGACCCCGCTAGATTTTTTCTTGTCTGGTTTCATTAAAATCGGGTTTACGTACCACCTTAGACTGCCAATCTTCTTGTGCTAAGATTTCAAATTAACGCCGCAGCTTCACAGGCAACGTCCGACTTGCTGGCTACAGTTTGGAATGAAATCGACTTCAGGTGGGATGTATGTTTCATTACAAACGGAAGCCATATCGAACCAGAGTGAATGTTGGGTGATAAACGTGATGTGTGATTTTCTATGAAATGAGACCTTAACCGAATCTGTAAATTATCTCAATAAATATTTATATGCTTTTAAACTTGTGAAATTCTTTTTGGATCGCCCAGGTATTAGTCTTTAATTTTTAAGGAGTTTCACTGAGGGCTGATTATCGTGTGATTTGAGATGTGATCCAGTTTACTTAAGGCTTATGCAATGTAACCGATTGTAAATAAGTTTTGAAAAAAAAAAAATATTTTCAATGCAGCGATATATAAGAAATTAAAAGTACAAAAAAAACGTGGATTATTTAATTACAGGTTTCTCTAAAAAAATTTAATTAACGCCTGATCTATTAGATTTCAATTTTGAAAATATAATACCAAATTCATCATTAATTTTTTTAATTTTTTTTAAATTAAAAAAATATTGAGATAATTTCGAGTAAGTAGCGATAAGGAAAAGAGAGGTTTCGTCTTAGATATATTTATACGTTTAAAAATTTTGAAATTAGATTTAAGAAAATATTTAAAATTATTTAATAAATTTAAAGGTTATGATTAAAAAAAAAATTATACTGTATAAGAATATATATATCCTTTTCTTCTTCACATTGTTAAATTTTGTAGTAATAAAAATAATAACATACTTTTTATAGAAACTTTTCTCAGATATTATATATATACATACATCACTGCTTAGCTTTTATTTTATTTTATTATTAAACTGTCTCAGGGGACAAATCTACCCTTTAAAGTAAATTAAAAATTATGAAATTACAACTAGTAACGTAACGCTATAACTTTAAATCGTTTGTTTAACATAAAACTTAAAACGTTTCGATAACAAAAACTTTTCGGTCTCATGGGAGACAAATTTTTATCCTTCCATGATACATTGATCTTTCGTTTCTAAAGCGTTCTCTTTCCGGTTTATTTTAAGGTAATAACAGAGCATTTATTTCCTTAATGTTGATTTATTACCACTTATTGTATAGTAAAAGTAAATATATTATCATTAGACACGGTTAATGCACACGGTAGGCACTAATATATAACAAGACAATAAGGTGTGTGAGTGTGCGTGTATATATATATATATATATATATATATATATATTACATGATTTAGAATTATTTACTTAGTTGATATAAAATATCTTACTTTGGTTTGTTTAACAAATTGGAAAAGATGAATTCAACTCTTGGAGTTAGTTCAAATAAACGAAATACATTGATGTGACGTCACTTCCATTTATTATGTCATCATGCATGCGTAGTTTACATGTAGGCAAATAAAAAGGATGTTATTTTAAAAATATGAAGAAAAAAATTACATGAGAGCAAAATAAATATTAGTAGTAGTTTCCTCATATTATCGTTTTAAATAATTATGAATTCTAGAAATACTAAATCATAAATCTTATTTTTGTATTATATTCAAACTTAACTTTTAATTTCCCGGCGAATATAGTTAGAATAAGTATATTAAAGGGAAAAGTATGGCGATCATGTCAAAAATGCGGTATCGGATTTTTGCAGTTCTTTTCGTTTTAGGGTACAATTAGTTCATCTAGACCAAAAAAAAAAAAATTGTATGTATGCATGTGCGTAAATATGTGTCTTAGTTTTTTTGACCGTACGAGGCCAAAAACAAGTACACTTTGGAATTCATCGACTTTCTTCAAATTTGGTTGAAATATTTTTGTATATGGGGCATTATTGATCATATTAATTTTTTCCAAAATTCGTTAATTGGACGGGAGTTATCGATTTTCTTCAGAATCATTTTAGAGAAAACTTCATTAAAGAAAACTTGCTGATGATACAGTAATTCTAGCTGAGAGTAAAAAGAATTTAGAAGAAACAATGAACGGCATGGATGAAGTCCTACGCAAGAACTACCCCTTGAAAATAAACAAGAACAAAACGAAATTAATGAAATGTAGTAGAAATAACGAAGATGGACCACTGAATGTAAATATAGGAAGAGAAAAGATTATGGAGATAGAAGAATTTTGTTATTTGAGAAGTAGAATTACTGAAGAAGGATGAAGAAGGAGAGATATAAAATTCCGAATATCACAGACGAAACGAGCCTTCAATCAGAAATATAATTTGTTTACATCAAAAATTAATTTAAAGGTCAAGAAAAGATTTTTGAAAGTATATGTTTGGAGCGTAGCTTTATATGGAAGTAAAACTTGGACGATCGGAGTACCGGAGAAGAAAAGATTAAAAGCTTTTGAAATGTTGTGCTATAGGAGAATGATAAAAATCAGATGGGTGGATAAATAGTGACAAATGAAGAGGTGTTGCAGCAAATCGATGAAGAAAGAAGCATTTGGAAAAATATAGTTAAAAGAAGAGACAGACTTATAGGCCACATAATAAGGCATCCTGGAATAGTCGCTTTAATATTGGAAGGACAGGTAGAAGAAAAATTTGTGCAGGCAGGCAAGATTTGGAATATTTAAAACAAATTGTTAGGGATATAGGATGTAGAAGGTATACCAAAATGAAACGACTAGCCTTAGATACGGAATCTTGGAGAGCTGCATCAAACCAGTCAAATGACTGAAGACAAAAAAAAATGTATGTAATATTGGATATTTGCCGGTTGAAGCACAAACTTTAAAGAATTGTGAACTGTAAGGTCTGTCATTGTGAGCTGGATTTCAACTGAATAATGAATATTTAAAAACCAATTTCTAGATATTTTTGAAATTCGAGTTTCATGGGTTAAAATGGATTTTTGAATTTTTGTTTGAAACCCTTTTTTTTAATTTAAAGGTAGCAAATGAAGAAATGAACCTGATTTTTGTTGAGTGTAATCTTCATGTCAATAAAACAATTTCTAGATTTTTTAAATTCGACTTTAAAAGGGGATGAAAAAGATAAAAAAAAATTTGAACAAGATTGTAAATTTTCTCACTCCCGATTATAGTTAACGAGATATTTAGTATATTTTGGCTTGAAAATTCTCTTCAAATAAATATTTAAAAACCTTTTTTGTTTTTTGTAATTCCGTTTTTTTTTTTAAGGGGGTGTGAAGATATACGGCGCTGTAGCGTAACCAACATAGCCACTGCCAACGTTACTATAAGTTTGACTGGCTGCACCTTCCTCCAGATACTTTACTAAAAACCATAAAATAAAAAGATTGACCGCGACGGGAAACTTAAGTAACCGTATAGCGCGGGTGAAGCTACGACGGGGAACTAGTAATTTTATAAAGTACTTTCATCTTATTAAAACCTCAATTTTCTACGATTAATATACAAAGTCAAAAATTAAAAGTAGCGAAAACTAATACCTGTCCCGTTTTTTTAATTTTGTCCATAATTTAATGCCGTCAGTGCCCCATACATACGATTCTTTTGTATATGTTGATGGTTTTTTTTTGTTTTTTTTACTGCATGATTTTTAAGATAAAAAAATTCCCTGGATCAACGAGATTAAATTTAACCCAAATATTTTTTACTAACATTTTTAATTTTTTACAATTGTGGTCCAAAGACTGGGTAATTAAGTCATTAAATGAATGCCGGGTAACTACCCGGCATTCATTTAATGACTATGCAATCTATGCAGTTTTTTTTTATGACAAAACTTTTTCGCATAGTCTGCGTTATCTTTGTTTCTTTGATGATCTCAGTAATTCCAGTTTAATACGTTTTGAAATAATTAAAATAACATTTATAAGTTTAAATTTTGTTTCTTTATTGATTAAAAATAAATTGTTTTATTAAAAAATTAGCTATTTTTTTTCAATACAAATTAGATTTTACTTAATTTTAGGGAAGTTTCTGTCATTCAGTAATACTTCAGTGTAAAAAAAATCAAATTTAATTTTGGTTCGATTTGCCGTTACAAATTATTCGTATTTTATAATTTTCAAATTCAATATCATTTATTAGTAATAAAATTATATTGAATTTTGTTCCGGAAGTTTTAATTTTGTGTGCTTAATTAATTTTGTAAGTAAAGTATTCTGCCAGCCTCCGTGGCGCGAGTGGTAGCCACGGCCTTTTCATCCGGATGTCCCGGATTCGAATCCCGGTCAGGCATGGCATTTTCACACACGCTATAAATCATTTATATGATCCTTTGAAGCAATACCTAATGGTGGTCCCGGAGGTTAAAAAATTATTTTAAGGTTGAAAAAATAATTTAAGAGTATATAATAGTATAGAATTTTTTCTCTTGAGACTATGTTATCGCTTTTACAATAGTGCTTGTTATCGAAAAAATGAAATTATAATTCCAAACTATTGAAATTTTTAATTTCATTTTAAAATATATTATAGACTCCTTTGAATAATATTTATATGATATTAATCGGCCGTTCACACATTGTAGTACATAAATATGAGAATAAAATAGGTTCATTACGTTAATCCTCTGTGACATATATTCTGTAGTTTGTTGAAAAGAGAGACACGTCACGTTCTCGATTCTCATGCCTTTCCGTAACGTTAAGAGATCATTTTTAATTTACAGATACTGTAACGTATACACGTCATATTAAAGCGACACGTTTAAAATTAGTTATATTGGTGTTGCTATATTTTTGCCATTCACTTTAAAACTTAATTGTGCGCAGTTTCTTTCATTGTTAGTTTTTTTTTTCAATGAAAAACTTAATAAAATAGCAATTTGGGTATTTTTCTGTTATTCCCCATCATTTGTCAAATCTCAGATTTCAGGGTTTTTACTTCATTGTAGTCGCGAAAAATTTCGGTTTTCAGATTTCAACGGGTATATCCATTTTGACTAGTTTCGACATGACGTCTGTACTTACGTACGTATCTCTAAATATAACTAAAAAAATAATTAGCCGTAGAATGTTAAAATTTTGGTTTTGGGACTCTTGTAATCTAGTTGTACACCTTCCCTTCCTTTTGATTGCAATCAACTGGACCAAAAATGCCCAAAATCCAAAAGATTTGAATTTTAGACTTTTTCTTAACTTCAGTAACAAGCCCTCATTGAGAGCTTTTCAACGATATATCATGTGGTACTTATTTTCATTGATTCCAGAGTTTTAGCCCATAAAATTGTAATTAATTAAATATTTGGATCTTACAAGAGGGAGGCACATCGGTACGAATCCGACTTCTTTTGGTTTTTTAACTTTTTTTTTTTAATTTAAATATATTTATTTATTAATTAACAATTATTAACCTTTGATTGTAAAAAAAATTACGATAATTAATAATTCAGTAAGAAAAAAAAATGCAATTAAAACTACATGTAATTTAATAGGCGTACAAGAAAGTCGTGTGATGTCCACATCATTGTTTTTAATCACCATTATTGCGGTAAGATTAGTTAAAAAAATTCTCAAGATGTAACTCGCCTACGAATATATCTGCTAATTATACGACTTTACGTCATCATCTTTGGATAACCAGAAGACATAACTTTTTAAAGAAGTGAATCTTCACTCCGTATTGTATTTAAGGCGAAGTTCAATAGCGTGTGGCGGTCGGCTGTCAAATTGATATGCGTTTAACATATCAATCACTTCGCGAAATTGATTCAAAGGCGAAAGTCCAATATCTTCAGCGAAAAGTAATTCTACATAACCCGCGGTATTGCACAAGAAAAAATGAGGCAAAATGAACTTATTTTTTTCCGATAAAAACGATTGGTGGCTGAAGAATTGTAAGAATGGCGGCTGCAGGAGTGAAATAGATATGAGAAACGGTACTTGGCTTCAAGGTAGTGAACCTATATTTTGATACCATTTTTTTATTTATTTACGCTTGGAAGAAAGTGATACTTAATTTTTTGTGGCAAAGAATTAGGATTGAGTTGGAATACCGTGACAGACTAGAAAACTATCTGCGGGAGATGTGCGCAGACATTTATAACGAAATCCGATGATGCGAACACCACATTTGAAATAAGACGAATCTTGTTTCGTGAAGCGCAAGAACAACGTGGGACGGATTTTCTCGCAGCGATGGGTTTGCCACGAGGCAAAGGAGTGTTTTTTTTTTTGCGGTTTCCGATCGTACATAGCGACATTAAGGAATTGGCTTGCTCGGCATTTCTCCCGTCACCACCCTATTCGGTCGTCCTAAAGCATAAGACCGAATGTCTGTGCCACAAACGAATACTGAGCCTCGAAACAGTTTAGCGACCAGTGTCCTAAATAGCTCCTAGAGCTTACTTAACAGCGCGAGCGGACTACACCACCGGCTTACGTGTCACAACCGCGCATCCCGTCAATTACTAAAAATATATATGACATCCATAAATCAAAATTTACCTCGGCTAGACAGCAATTCGCCGCCACGCCTATTATTAGCAATTCAACCACCAAAGAACACCGGTATTCACATCCGTATAAAAATAACTGCCTTTACTAGGACTTGAACGCTGGAACTCTCGACTTCCAAATCGTCGCGTTCACCACTAGATCAACCCGGTATGTTGCCGAACTTATCTTTATTTTTTACGGGCGATTTACAACAGTTCTTTGCTGTAGAAAATGATTAACCGGCGCACCTTTCCTTATGAAATCAACAAAAGCAGCTTTACAAAATATATTTTTTTTTGTTTTCTTTTTTTTAACCACCGGGACCACAGTTAGGTCTTGCTTAGAGGATGAGATGAATGACAAGTACCGAGTGTGAAAATGCCATGCCTGACGGGATTCGAACCCGGGACCTCCAGATAAAAGGCCGAGACACCACAGATTATGTTATTATTATGTGATCCATACAAACATTTTTTTTTCTCCGTAGTGATTTCTGTCACATTGATTTTAACATATTTTTTTTTAATGCACTTTGAACTCCTTATAATAATTCTGTTCTTTTTGTTCAGCTTATTAAAACGTATTTTAACAGAATTGTCGCAGGAAAAATGGCGAAAGCCAAGAGAATCCATTAGGATATATTTTTGTGCGTATTTTATTATTATTATTACCGATCTCCCTAGCAGAGCGGTACGTTTCTCCCTTTCATCCGGTAGGTACTAGGTTCGAATCGCTGTCACGTTTATTATATTTCATACGCTACATATTTCATCTTTCATTAGAAGCTTTATCCGGTGGTTAACGTACAATTGCTAGAAAAAAATGAAATATATAATGTTAAAATATAATACTTTGATAAAAGCACAGTAAATGATGTCAAACAAGATGTTAAAATACATCACTACTTTTGCGATTGGCTTGTGTATCGGTTACTACCGTTACGTAGGAGTTAGTCGCACTGCTTCTGGAGCGCGATATTTTGTTCTTAAAGCTGAGTAATGTTAAAAGTAATCAAAAAATTTACTATTCTTTAATTTTTTGTATAAAAAATTTAGTCATTTTATGAAAATATATAAATCAACACAAAGTGATTGTTGACAAAGTAAAGAGACTGCGCCTATTAACTTTACCGTTACTATAAAGTGGATTATTAATCTGGGAACTCTTCGGCAAAGTGATAAGGCGGCTAGTAAAATTTACTTAAAATTTTATGTAAATTAAAATTTCATGTATACTTAATGTTGTTCATTTTATTTTTATCTCCAAAGCGTATGTTTTGAAATTAAAACGGATGTATAATAATGCTGTTTTAAACCCATTTATGATGGTTTTTTGTCTGGGATTGCTGAATTAACCTACATTTCTAGTTATTGTTTAGTGTCAACTATAAATTGTTTGTCACAGACTTGTCTGCCCATTGTGTCATCACCACTGCTACAAATATCATTGTTTTATGTAATCAGTATTTCTTTGTCTCTTAATGTTGCCGAATGATTTTAATTTATTGTTTATTACGGTCTCAATTTGGTATTTTAAAAATTTATACTTTAACTTTTATTGTTTATTTATACTATAATTAATAATATTATACTTTTTTCGATTACGTGTATTCATTCTTCATTTAAGTTTTGATTTTTTTTTTTAATCTTATATTGAGAAAACCGCGATGGGATTTTAAAGATATTTAAAATATAATTTTGTATATCGATACTAACGTTTCGTAGCACTTCGTCGCAGTTACTACGTCTTTATAATATAACTTTGTTTATTAATGCAGTTTTTAAACTGCAGATAGATAAACCATTCCTTTTTTATCAGGAGTTCGTTTTAGGAAATGGGTTTTAGAATTATAAGTTTTTTTAATTGTTTCCTTTAGGTTAAAAAAAAGGTTTGAAAATATTAAACTCGTTTTAATATAAACATTTAATACAAGTTGTGGTGATTTTCAAATCGTAAATTTTAAAGCTGGAGATTTTATATATTCGTAAAGAAGGAAATTTTATAAACTACGTTATTAACATTTAAAAACGCATTTTAGTTTTTTTTTTTTTTTTTTTAGTATTGAATTTTAAGATCTACTTGTTAAGATCACCATTTAATTATGCGAGAATATTAAACTTTTAGAAAGGTATATTCTACGGAGTGCATAACATAATTTGAAAGAAAAATATCTAATCAATTGAAATTATATTTGACTTACGATGGCGTTAGTATAAACAATACGAAAAATTAGCGTACCGAACCAATCTAAAAAAAAGCGAAATAGCTGAAAAAAGGAAAATTTTTAGTCATTTTTTGAGGATGGGTGAATGTTAAATAAAATTTTTTGGTAATTTGTGATCTTGAAAAAGATTTCGACTTTAATAAGAAACATTTTTTTGCTAAAGTGCTCCAGTAAAGATTTGAAATTTTATTTCAGCCAAAACACACCACCCCTTTTTAAAATTTTTACAAAAATGTAATACATTTTTCGCTCCAAAGATAGTATCTGTCTGCCAAGTTTGAAGAATATCGGTCAACAGGAACCAGAATTATAAGACCAAATACAGGTCGATATACTCGTACATACGTACTTATAAAGACACATATGTCCGTCTGACAAAAATAGATATTTTGGATTTGAGAACGATAGAATAAAAAGTTGTTTTCGCGCCTTATTTACAATTTATCGAAATCTATTTAATTTGTTAAACATTTATTTTTTTATTTATCCATAAGGCAGAAAACTAAAAAAAATACCAATTTTTTAGATTTTTTTTACCGATTCACGTTATTGCTACAGCAGCATATATCGCTGTAGCCGGGATAAAATTTGGATCATTTAGATAAAAGTATTAGTTTTTAATTGTAAATTAGTTATTTTTAATACAAAAAAATGATTGATTAATTATTGAAAATTTAATTTTCTGTAATTAAATTTTTTAAATATTTTTACACAATTGATTTTGCGTTGCCTCCATTTAAAGATAAATTCCAATTGCTATTATTTTTGTAACCGATCTGCTCGGTGGAGTGGAACGTCTCTGCCTTTCATACGATAGGTCCTGGGTTCGAATCCCAGCTAAGCTATTGATATTTCACTCGCTACATATAATTCATCATCATTGGGTGGTTAGCCTGGAATTGTTTGAAAAAAGAAAATGTATCTCGTTAAAATATAATATTTTGATAAAAGCAGAATAAATGATGCCGTATTAAATTTTCAAATACATTCACTCTACTTTTGCGATAGGCTCGTATATCGTTACAAGCGTTTCGTAGCAGTTGATCGCACTGCCACTGGGGCGCGAGACAAAAATAACAGTACTCGAGAACATGGACTGGAGTTCAAGTAAAACAAGTTTGCTAGTACTGTTGATCTTTCAGTCGAGTGCATTTATTTACTTTATTCTTATACGGGAAAATTTATTATACTTATACTAATATTAGTATCCTATTTATAATTTTATAATTATATATGTATAATTTTTATGATTAAAAAAAAAATAGAAAATTTAATTACTAAAGGTTATATAAAGTAACTGAGCCAAAAACATATACTTCATTAATTATTCTAGAAATATTTTTAGTAACTTTGAGGGATGGTGGTTAGCCATACGATTTTCAGAATGGAACACAGGGAAGTTCATTCTTTAGTTGTTGAACCAGGTTCGTTCGTTTACTGTACTTCGTCTTTATTTTTAATTTATTAATTAATAAATAATTTAATAATTATTAAATATTTAATACTTAATTTATTAATTAATATTTTTAATTATAAATTACTTTTTGTATCGCATTCTATTGTGTTTCTCTTCACGTATTGTTCATTGGTCAAATTGTTAACCATCTTTTTTCCCTTCAAACAATTTTCTATTTTTTCCGTGTAACTGATAATCCTCTCATATACTAGTACGTTCAGCAAAGTATTCCTTAACAGCCAGATGATACATAGTTGTAGGAAATCATTTTTTCTGACTAACAGTAAGTTCCTTGTTAAGTGTAAGAAAAAATGTGTCTCGGTCTGGTTAATTATGTTAGTTTGCTTATCTGTCTGTCTGATCTCATTCGTACGCTTTTCGCTTTTTACTTCGTAAATATCATATATCTTGTGCTTATATTGTTCTTTATTTTGGGAACTCCTACGATGTTGAGTCTCAACTTTATTTATTTGTTGATATTAAATAAAGAAAAACGATTGATGAGAATTTTTATTTTATAAAATATAAAAACAGTGAATTTTTAGTTTCCTTGCATCATAGCTCTACAGCAGTGGTCTACAAAGCGGGGTACTCCAAAGAAGTAGTATAAATAATTTGATGTTTGACCACACACACAAACACACACACACACACACACACACACACACACACACACACACACACACACAGAGAGAGACATACATATATTTTGGGTACAACTTATAGTTATTTTCGTCTTAGGGGTACGCGAACAAAAAGGTTTGACGATCGCTGCTTCTATGAAAGGGCTATGGAAAGGGAAGTAAAAGAGAAAAAAGCTATGTAAGGGAAATATGGTTAATCAGTCAAAAGATGAGGTATGGATTTTTTTACATTTCTCGACATTTTATGACACAGGGTCTCCAAAAAAAAAAATACAGAAAATAGTGGGGGTTGTGTTGGTGTGTTTAAAGCTTAATAACTTTTGACTGGATAAACAGAAATTGATGAAATCTTGTACACAGTCCCGTGCATATGGGATAATTTGTTGGTAAGATTTTCGAGTCAATATTTCCACCGGGTAGAGTGGATGGTTCGTTGGGGTCAATTTTCTAAAAAAATTATAAAAAATAAAATTTAATAACTATAGGAGATTTAGAAAATTTCCTTTCTCAAAATTACCCATTTTTTTGGATTGGTACTACCACATACCAAGCCCTCAGGGGGCCCCCGTTAGGACCCAACTCGAAAATTTTAAATAAAAATGAAAGGCATCGAAAAACAAACATTTTTACATTAAAAACTTCTGGCTACCACTATTCTAACCAAAATCGCGGCGGCCGTTTAAATTTTTTTCCCACGGCTAGTTTTAGAAGTGGCCTTCAGTACATCCGAAGTTGTGATATCACAACGAAAAGTAATCGTCTTGAGGTAAAAAAATTCGCTAAATTATTTTTTTAGTTTTTCACTGTTGAGAAGTTATTCAATAACTATTATGGACCATTTTGAAGCTAGTTATAAACCAAACTAAACGGCCACAATTTTGGCCAGAACTGTTATAATCAGAACATTTTGTATGAGAAAAATGTATATTTTCACTGTACTTTAAAATGACTTAGTAGAATATCTATCCTACCCTGTTCCTTTCCATTTAAAACTTTTAAATTGGCACCCCTCCCCCTTTCTTTTACCTAGGGTCTCGGGTGAACTCATACTGAAAAATGAATCGTTTTTTTATAGGAAAATTTTATTAAATTTCACTTTACTTGTATTTAACGGTGGAAAGTTATTTAAGAGTTATATATGTATGCTTAATACAGGGAATTTGTTATTCCTTAATTTATTTATATATAATAAATAAATATATACGTATAACTAGCATTACTAACTTTACAAAAAATTAATTATTTTGGTTAGTTTCGCTCTTTCCTTCTGGGTATAGGTGGATTGAAGGCTTGCTTAAGTTATTATTTCAGGAGTTCATTAAGGAGTTCAGAGTCTACCAAAAGATGTTTCAAGGAAACGAACGGAACTAGTCGTCAAAAACGAAATAATACGTGCAAATAAATTTAATGTTCAGTTATCAAATGATAACTGAACATTGAATTTATTTGTTCTTTTGAATTTGTTTGTTTGTTATTTGTTTATTTGTATTTAATTGTTTTCGTTCACTTATAAATTAAGTGAACGAAAACGTGTGTAGTACAAACGATCAGAAATCTTTGTTGTGCATATTTGTTTGCGCGCGCACTCTCTACACGTGTGAATGATAGACAATCATAAGTAGTTTTATTCTAATCCTTGTATCATTACAGCGATAATTAATGTTACATGTTGTTTTTATTTATTGAAGTTATGGTTTATATCTCTTTTTAAGTATTACAACGTTCCATATGTTTTAAGAGAATTAACAAGAATGAAATGACAAGAAAAATAAGCCAGATTGTTGCCGATTCCTGGTAAGAGACTGGCATATGTTCTTTATATTAAATCGTTTGCAAACTTCACTACACGATAAATTAAACCGATCAGCATTTACTGAATATTATTATGTTATATTATTTACGTTTTTTATAATTCTTTGTTTATCTACGCTATCTTCTTTGTATTACCTTTTCACTTTAAAAAATTGTTTTTTCAAAATTATTATCTAGCCATACAAGGCCGGGCCCATGGTGAACTAGAAATTTAATAGATTTTATGGTTCTCCTCCGTCACATCTCTCAATCTATTTTGTGTATATTGTTAATAGAAAATTGTACTAACATTTCGGGAAAATTTTTTTTAAATTCTTAGATTTTTACTTATATTAAAAAAAAATTGTGCAAAAAACTCCAATTTTTTAAAAATAGTATTAAAAAAGTTTACAAATTGGAATACTTAAATACAAATTAATGAAATCTGAAACTGATATAATAATATTTGAAATATTGATTACTTACATATGAAGATAAATATTTATTGCGAAGTCCAAAAAGCTGCAGTATGTTCCAGAATTGTGCTGGAAATACATTCCGATCTTTGGTTTTCACTTTTTTCAAACATAAGAAGAATCCCCATAAGTAGCTGTCCAAAATTCTGTTGTTATTCTACGGTCTCCTTTTTTTAGCTATCCCCCCTATATTCGTTTTATTTTAGGTAGATTTCATAAGAAGCAACCTATTGTAATGAGTACCATGATTCGATTTCCGGAAAATTTCGACATTTTCGTGTTTCACATCCCCCAGACCCTAAAACCACCATCAGTTCAAAAGTTTATATATATATATATATATATATATATATATATCTCACTTTCTTGTTGGCACGATAACTGCCGTTATTTTGCGCCACTCACTTTTAAAATTGATACATAAAATATAACGACCCAAAATCTCGGTCGAGTTCGTTAATGGACAAATTGGACCATAGGGGTGGAAATGCGGGCTTTTAACAAAAAAAATCGCTTTAAATTTCTTATGAAGTAAAATATCGAATTCGTTTAAAGTTCCTACTATTCTTTGGATAAAAGCCTAAAACATATCTAAGTAAATTTTTTTGATATCACCAATCATTGGTCCAGGGGGTGGAAAAATGGGGTTTCGAAGACAAAAATTCATACCTCCCTTAATAGGCACAGTATCGAATTGGTTTAAAGTGGTCGTTAGTCCTCTAAACATTACCTAAAATTTTGTCTGAAACAATTTTTGATATGACCAACCCTTACGGCAAGGGTTGACTAAAATGTTGCCGGAATTGTAAGATGGGGATTGTCGTATACTCTAAACATGTGAAAATTTTTTTCACATACAATCATTGTCTTATTGAGTAGATTTGAAGTTTTTCTTAAATTCTTAAAAAGGTGGAAATCTTTTTTATCCCCTAATTAGCGCGGTGAAATCTACTTCCGCCTTCCGTAGTGTGAAAGGAACTTTTCTTGATTATGCGCTCGTAAGCGGATTAACGAAATTTTGTGAATGTTTCACGATACGTAATACCTGTTCAAATTAATTATGTCATTGTTTGCGCTCATCGATCACAAATTATTATTGAACTCGTAGCAATGTGCTCTGGTGTAATCGGCAGTAACATAACTGCAAAACGATTATCTACTGCGAACAAGAATAATTCTCGCGTTTCACCGCATAACCCATCAAACACCTATAGCTTCTGAGAGGCTCTGTACGTTGTACTTTCTCCTTATGAATAGAGACTCGTCGATCTGTACTGTTACACCCGGGCCACCGGTTATAGATTTAGTTGTAGAAGCTTCTCGGCGCACACTTCCGTAGGAAATTTCTACAGCTTTATTGCGGTTGATATTTACTTCGCGTTGACAGAAAACCTCAGTTGTCATTTCTTAGTTCCATTTATAAATAAATAATAGAATTTTATCGAGAAATAGTTTAGTACCTGCAACCATATATTGGGCCGAATTTGTGTATTAACTCGGCACTGCCTTTTCTTGCACCTCTACCGTTATCGGTCATCGAAATGATTAATGCCATGTCGTGTCCCGGATTATACTATTTATTTTCTGGTAAAATAGCAGATCGTTGAAACAAATCAACACAATTCATTTTATCTCACGATAAAACGAACAATTCAGATTCGCTGGAAGATTCATCACTATACCGAATTGTAATTACTATAACGGTGACAATAACAGTACAACACTGCTACGGATGTAATTTTAAAAATAAATATCAAACTATTCAAATAACAGTACTCGAGCAATATGATGATATAATTAGACAAGTATGAATTTGCTTGCAAAATTCTAACGTAATGATTATAATTACACCGACTTCTTAGCGGGGACTACCTTAAATTAACATAGACAAGAATGACCGTGAACTTGAGTTATAAATTTCGTTAATATTTTTTTAATTTTTAAGTACAGCATTAAATGTAATATAAATCGTGGGTAATGACGTTCGACAGACTGGGGGAGGAGAATAACGGAGAGCGACTATTTTATTACTTTTTATTCATGTTTTTCTAATGAATTTGTATTAAAAAAATAATGGTCAGTAAACACTTATTCGTAAAATAAAGCTAGTTATGATTTTCGATGTTATATTAAGTATCGGCTAGGGGGAATTACTAATACACGAAATTTATTTTTGTTGAACAGTAATGAGATTGGAGAATTATTATAAAATATATATAGTATTACAGAAGAACGCCATCTTCACGAATACTAACTGCTTTCTGGGTAAACTGAAACGATCAGGATTACATTACTACGTCTCTGTGAAGAGCTAATTAAGACAGGATAATTGAGGAAAACGGGAAATTTTTAAATTTGTCTCTATACCTGTCGGTGAGTTGTCAGCACTGAAGCCAATTCGTGCCATCTTGTATTTTAAATATCATTGATGTTTGGAGTGATGCGCAACGTGATTTTGCAATCAAAGGTTTTTATAAAAATAATGACTGTAGAGTCAGTGAGTAGAGAATTTCGTCGCCGATTTAATTTAGGAAACCCACCGAGCTGGTCTAGCGGTGAACGCGTCTTCCCAAATCAGCTGATTTGGAAGTCGAGAGTTCCAGCGTTCAAGTCGTAGTAAAATTAGTTATTTTTACACAGATTTGAATATTAGATCGTGGATACCGATGTTCCTTGGTGGTTGGGTTTCAATTAACCACACATCTCAGGAGTGGTCGAACTGAGAACTGTACAAGACTACACTTCATTTACATTCATACATATCATTCTCAGAAGTATTATCTGAACGGTAATTACCGGAGGCTAAACAGGAAAAAGAAAGGTTTAATTTAGGAAACCCCGATCGTGTATCGTCAGCACATGGGATTAACGTACGGGTACGTAATTTTGGGGAAACAAGTTCTGCAACGAAAAAGAAAACTCCAGACGATATGCGGATCTTTTGTTCGCCAGACGATATCGAGACTTTTCGAACTGCTGTCATAAGAAGTCCGTTTGATTCATCGTTATGCGTTGTGTCTACAATCGCACCGTTCAAGTTTTCGAAGAAAACTGTTGCAGGACTTACTTTACCGTCCGTACATGTTGCAGATTGTCCGGTAATTGATACCGAACGTTCACACAACGCGCCATCAATTCTGTGAACGAATGGTCATAAAGATAGACGAGGAAATGGACTTTGTTAACAAACTGTGGATATTGAATGAAGCCTGTTACTGTCGTAACGAATATTATAATAAACAAAATTTTAGTTTTAGGGCTCTTGCAGAGCTATACCGGCACCCGCAACACAGCAACATAGTTCCGTGTGTATGTTGTCATCGTATGGCATAATAGGTTCTTATTTTTTTGAAAACGAGAATGACGTCTCGCAACTACAGTTGCGAGACTACCCGGTAAACCGACCTGCCATACCGGACGTACTGCCGATTGGGCAGATTCATTAGAGTCGCCAGGACATTCCCCTGGGTTCAGTAATACTTGATTGTTGAGCCGGCCCAGAGGAGCAGAAGAACAAACAAAAAAAAAATACAATCGCATCAGCTGGATACGTCGCTGTGCTTAAAAACTTTGTTGCGCAAAAACTACAAACGTTTCCACAGATGCTTGGTTTCAACAAGATTGATCAACATCACACATAGGACGAATATCGACGGCTGCTGTACGTCAATTGATAGGCAACCGTATAATTTCGAGAAACGATGACGTTTCATGCCCTTCCAAGGAGTCTGTAAAATTTAAAGAGGTGCGATTTCTTCTTATGTGGTCATTTTATAAGCAAACAGAAAAGTAAAAGCGAAGATCCGAACAGCAGTTTTGAAATTACAGTCTTCTATAATACTGTATATTTTTTTTTACAATAATTTTCCAATTATATTACTGTTCAAAAAAAAAAAAATTTGTGTTTGTAATTTCCTCTTCCCCCTACCATCTACCTAATGTAACATCGAAACTCATAACTAGCTTTCTGTTACAAGTAAGTCGTTACTGTTGAAATGTTGCGTAGAACCGTGCAGATTTTCACTACGAGACTGCAGAAATATCTACACAGGAACATGTGATCTTCTAAAGATTTTTGTATGTATTCCTAAATGGCATGTTTTTTATATTCTAATATTATAAATTTAATTAATATACTCTTAATTGTTACTTTCTGGCGCTATAGCAGAGCTATAGTTCTGGACGGGAAAATATTGTATTTGGTCCAATTTGGGCATATGCGGTTTTCACCGGATCTTGACGTTTTGACACCTAAGGAATAAAAAAGGGGATGGTAATTTTCCGGATTTGTGTTCCGTGTATCTCCAGAACTACTGGTCCGATTTTGACCAAACTTGGTCAGAATACTTCTATATATGGGGCATTGATGCTATTAAATTTTCAACATAAATGATGAAGGGGGTGAGGCTGTAGAGCAAGATCAACTCAGTATCTCGAGATCTCGCCTGATTAAGATCATATTTTTCTTAGACATTTGTTAACGATTAAAAAATAACAATATTCGCAAACAAAATTTGCAAAATCGCTCCCACCCCAAAAATTCTCTAAACTAGTGGCTAAATGGGTATACTACTTCAATAGTGTCACTTATCACCACAAGGAGCGCTAGTGTAGCACTGACGTACAGCTGTTGTAGTCGTCAGCTATGTTGTGAAGTTACAGATGAACGGTAGAATGAAATAAAAGAATAGTATAAAAAAGTAACTCCTGTGACTATGTCTCGAACTTGGTCGCCCGGTTGATTCGGTACCTGGTGCAATTAAGCCTGCGGCTACACCTGTCTGCCGATCGAACAAGCAAAAATTGTTCTACGTAACTTGTAAAATTACATTAGTTTAGTTAATGCTACTGTCGCCGCTACTACCGCCTCACCGACACAAATTAAATACGGTATGCGCGCACGCGCTTTAGTTGGAATCATTGAATTAAATAAACGAAAAAATATTTTATTTATATAAAATGATAAATGCTTTAAATTTTGTATTTTTTGTAAGCCGTGCATCAGAAACAACCCACAGTTGTACGGCTTTCCCGAAAAACGGTTTTAGCCGCGTGACGGAGAAGTTCTACAACTGTGTTGTCAGCTTTTTTATAAGAAAATTTAATTTTCAAAATTTCTCCTTTCCCTGAATCATTATATAACTTATTAAATAAGATTTATCACAGATAACAAGAAGATGGCCTACCACCGACTAGATAGCTTGATAGATTTTGTCATCGATCGTTTAAATCCAAGTCGCTAGATTAACCAGTAACTTTTTATTTATTTAGTTTTCTCTTATCATTTAAACAACGGGTAATTTATTTTTAGAAAGGATTATTTAATTTTAAACCTACCATTTGTTAGAATTGATTAATAAAATGGTATGGTAATCCGTTTGTATACAAGTCACGTGAACGAAGAGATAAGACGACCGGTCGGGTCATTTCATCTTTTCTCTCTCTAAATAGCGTGCCAGATTCAACCGATGAGTCATCATCGTATTGTATAAAAACCTTGTTGAACAACTCTTATTCCTGACAGTCAACAGTCCCAGACGGCCGGTGCTTGGGTCGATGCTATGTAAACGTGAAATTGTATTGTGGCATGTCGACCCTGGCATACATCGCCACCGTTGTATCTCATTGTTGTACTGTGTTTGGGATTTAAATTAAATAGCAGGTGTTGTTTTTTATTATAAATAATTCAAGCAAAATGCAGCGTATAAAAAGGGTAAAAGTTAGTGATTTCATTTGATTTAAATTTAAAAACAAATTATCGTTTGTTTTTTTCACTTCTTGTGGTGTGTCATAAGTATTTTCTCGTTATTATATAAAGAACAGTCGAAGTAAGTCTATCTTCATTATTGTATAACAAAAATCTTATATCAAAATCTGTTGAAAATTAAATGTTAACATTATTTTTAATATAGAAAATTAAAATTAAATGTTTAAATTCCAGACCTATAACCTTATATTTGACTATATGTTTTTGTACGTATTTTATTGTGTAAAATGTTCCCCTAATTTCCCTGATATCACATTAAAAATACCTGCTTAACGTGTTAGGCTTGTTGATAAACTCCCCATAATAAAAAATAATTCTTGTAGAAGAAAATTAATGCCGGTAAGAAGAATTTAACGGTCAAACGTAGTTTTCCTTCCATATAACCAAGGAACTATTTCCGTTAAACTATCTACTTTAATTTTTCATGTGACTGATGATGCTTGTATAACAACTAGTACAAGCTATGCCAACTGAAAGTTTATGCCGTTGTGATTTCAATATCTTTATAAATATGCAGGCACGTAGCTAGAATTTCTTTTTCTGAGAGTAGTGACGTTCATGGTACAGCTTCTCCCTGCGGTGAACAGGTAAAGGTGTAATATATAGGGATAAATTTCAACGGACTTTGCTTACTGATATCCTATGTATAGTATATTCGCCTCAATGAAGACAATGGGAAACCACTACATTCGTCTCTTTCTTTAGTAAACCTGGCATTGGATGAATGCTATGCTTGCAATCGGTCATGCCATTTATGGTAATGACTTCGTCTCGTTTCAGTTTGTCGTAACAGTTGTTTGTTTTTCTCTCCGATAACTATTAGTTTACGCCCAATCGCAGCTGTTGTATTCATTTTTTTTGTAAGAATAAATTTTTTAGAGTGTGAATAATTCTAATACAGATCGAAATTCGAACCTTTTGAGTAAAAGACGGTCACTACCACTCTGGCACGTAGGTTGGTATGTTGTAGCATGTCTATAAAATCAAAGAAGTTCTTAAAATAGCCAACGAAAGTGGTATCAATTGCTAGTATTTTGCAAGAACTCTGTTTTTTCATAAAACCTGTGTTGTTTGACATTCGGTTTCGGGTTTTTTCCAGTAAGTTCAAAATTTTTCATGACAATCTCGACAGGTTGCCATGCGGTTACTCGACGACCGCTGAAATATTTGTATGCTTTAACTACAATTAAAAAAACATGATGCGGTCCGCCATTATAACTGAAAGTTTATGCCGTTGTGATTTCAATATCTTTATAAATATGCAGGCACGTAGCTAGAATTTTTTTTCTGAGGGACTAAGGGGGCTGATGTTGATAAAATAGTAATAATAATGAAAATAATTTTTTATTGAAACGGTTTTTTATACTTTATTGCGTTTGAAAAAAAAAATGCTTAGATTTTATACACCATTTACTACGCAAATAAGAATCATAATTATATAATTTTTTTCATAATCCACATTTATACTCCAATGAAAGTTAGGAATTATTAGAAAGCCAGTCGTCGATTTTTTTCTCGCCATGTTGTCTAAAACTTCATCAGGATTAACAATAATATCTCCATGCATTGACAAAAATAGTAACGAACTTAATCTTCCATCCTCCTACTTGTTACTCGCAATCGCTTTGACTTTTTTCATTGTGAAGAACGATCGTTCATTAGTACATGTTACCGGAAGAATCGCTAAAACTTGCCAGACGTTACGGATATTTGGCAAATATTCTTTATTACAGCGATCCAATACTTCAATCACCTCTAGATCGCATTTTAAGTTTAATGACTATCTTTTCACACCAAATAAGATACTCCGCTTGGAGAGAACAGATTCAGAACATTTTTTTATCATAACACATCGCTAAGATTTTTAGTTCATCCACTTTCCCAGGACTAGCTGAACTTGGCAAAAGAACTTGAAAACATTTTATAGATTCTTGGAACGCCGTCTAGGTACCTACGCATATGTTTGGAATGCGATAAGCAAGTGTTACGTTTCTGGCTAGCGGGAAATCCCCAATAATCAATTTTTTTATTAGTATTGGTAAGAGTAACGGCGTTACTCTTGCAGGTTCGAGTAAGGGCAGGTTAAGGTATATAGGAGGGGATGATTATATAGCGATTTATCTCAAATTTTGTGAAAATACTTTTGAGATGTTATACATTACGAAAATGTAAAATGTTAAAAATGGATTTTTTGCCTCAACTTTCTAGATTTAACCCCTGAATGATAAATTCTAATTATTTTCAACGATAATTTCAGCGGGTGCTATAGCCCCCCGTTCGCTACGTGCGTGATATGGTAATTAAAATTTTAAGGCGCTGTACCAGTTTTCTCAGCTATCATTACGGGTATTTAAAACTTTATTGTTGATCAGTATATATTTTACCATTCTAAGAATGAATTACGAAAAAATCTTTTGCCATCTGGCGAAATATTGGAGTCAAATCTAAACTTGGCTTGAACAAAAGTAAAGCCTTTAATTTTAATAATATTGTGGTAAAAAATTTGATTGATGAACTAGACTTCAAAATCACCATCAGCATATCTTTGTTATCTGTTCCCTTAGTCAGGTCCGTTACATCAAATCCGCCTCCATTATCAGCTAAAGGTTTAAAATTCTGATAGCTCCATTTCGTTTTAGATAGCCAATAACCTTTACTCTTTTATACATCTTCTACTGTTCCTTGTAGTATTTTTTTAATCAATTTTTATCCTCAAATAATATGTCCCGGCTACTTAGATTCTTTATTTTAAATCGTGTTTATTATTATGCTTCTGTTCTCGTCAGTTTCTCTAATTACTTATTAATCTTTTTTTGATTTTGTATTTAATCTTCTTCAATCTTCTACATATATACGTTTCAGACACCTTAAGCGTTTTTTTAATACCTATTAAAAGCTTACACGTTTTTAAATTACTAAAAAAATTACCTGTCAAACTAGAAACCGAATAAATTAATTAAGCTTTATAAATACAGAAAGAAAATTCTTTAACCGACCAAACAAAGATTCCAGTGCTTTTATCATGGCTGTTAAAACTGTAAATTACTCTCTTCATAACAGCTTAAAGTATTACGGATTTGTGCCCTTTGAATAATAGATGTGTTGTCAAAATTCGTTAAACCATTTGTGTGTTTGCGTTCATTTAATTCGGAATGTAATCTTCTACTCGTTCCAGTTTTATATTTTAATTACTGGAAAAAATAGTAGTATAACCAATCTGATTTCCTGAAAAGTGAAATATATGTTGTTATAATCTTCCGTTAAACACAGAGTTTATTTTGTGACTATTTTTGCCTACTGTCGTTTCTGTTCTGCTTTGAATTTCGAAAAATTCAATTAAATTGTCAGCTTATTTATAAAAATGTTAATTTAGTTCGATTCTGCTGTTCTTCGAGTCCAAAATTATTTTTTTCTTTTTCAATTATTAGGTAGTTGAAGACTTGTCATGGCTTCTTCAAAGCGTATTTCGGGGAAATAGGTTAAATAAAACAGTAGTAATTATTTATATTAAAATATATAATTTGCAACTCGACTTTATATTTTCCAATCAGAATCTTATATTTTTCGTTAACCTGGTCAATATAATTTTTTGTTTATCGATAACTTAAATTTATTACCATATGAAATTTATGAGCACATCTTGAAATGTACTTAAGAAAAGGTGTTATATTATCGATTTTTAAAATAATATTATGATTTCAAAAAAAAAATTCAAAATAAAAACTGAATTATATGTATGTTTTAGAGATAGATCACAATATGCGAACCGTTTCACTAGCTGAGGATGTCTATAGTTATTAGTTCTCCTTTTTTTCTTTTTAAATAAATATTACGTACAATAATAAAATAATTTCATAGATTTTAAGTCCAGATTGTGCCTTTTTCCGACAGTTAATTTCAAATACGCTATCTTCATAAAATATAATGATTATTATCGTTCATAATAAGATTTGGGCTGGCTTCTATACTTCATTTGGAAATTCCCTAAAGTTATAGATTTTTAGATACTATAAAAACTGAGAAATTAAATTTTCTATTTCTTTTTAAAAATAAATTGTAATTGCTAAAAAAAAGTCAAAATATTTTCTTTAAAAAACTCGCTTATATGTCGTATATATGTTGTGAAAGATATTTTTATTACACAAGAAACAGTCTGGAATACTTCAGAATTGTTGTCACTAAAAAATAACTATTTCATTGTACGTAAATAATAAGTAACGCTTGTTTTTGTACTTTCCTTATTTTAAATATTGGGGTTAGGAAAAAATTGCTTCGTATTCTTTCGTTAGACTGACAAAATAAATACTTGATTTTTACGAAAACAGAACCACAATGACAACATGCTTCAACGAAGTAGAAAACGATTTAAATACATTTTACATCTCTAAAGATTTGATTAAAGACAGAGAACAGTTTAGAAAATTGATACAAGAATCTAGGTTTCCAGAGAAAAAAAAGAAAGGTAGACACCTGAATAGATGGACGAAAGAAAGTTAATAACTACTGAACGAAAGATTTAAGATCTTTTGGAAAAAAAAAAAGACGTCCAAACTATGTAATCGCGATCCTTAATGAAGAAAAACAGGGGAAACCCGAATAAATTGATAACCTTTCCAAAACAGTCAGTCATATATCATCTTTTAAAAGCACGCAAATGTTAACATAACCCACCGTGTTGATCTAGTGGTGAATGCGTCTTCCCAAATCATCTGATTTGGAAGTCAAGAGTTCCAGCGTCCAAGTCCTAGTAGAGTCGGTTATTTTTATACAGATTTGAATACTAGATCGTGGATACAGGTGTTTTTTGTGGTTGGGTTTTAATTAACCACCCATATCAGGAATGGTTGAACTGAGGCTACAAGACTACACTTCATTTACACTCATACATATCACCCTCTGAAGTATTATCTGAACGGTAATTATCGGAGGCTAACCAGGAAAAAGAAAGAAAGGCAGTATAATTGAATTGTGTAAACAATGCCGCAAATCTAAAAAATACTGAAGAAAATTATTTATATGTCATAAATAAATACTCGTAGTTTTCTTTCTTGTGTTGGGAATGTGTAATATAAAAAAATTATTTTAACGATAATAGCGCTACAAAGAATGGTGACGTCATTTTGATAAACAGCTGGATTGGTCACAAATTTTTTATAAGCATGTATTAATTACTCGCTGCATTTCCTTGTTTTTTTCCTCATATAACATGAACATGATATACCTCATACTGAAAATGTTAATGTTTTCTTGAAAAATTAAAACGTTTCTCAATAAAACTTTAGCATATTCTCTGTAACTAATGCATGTAACATATATTTCCAAAAATCGAGATCCACACGTTGTAATATTTAACCTCTACATAAACCATCTCAATTAAAATAAACACACACAATAATGCAGTAATGGAATTATGTATATATTAAACATTTATTACATTCTCAAATACAATAACATCTAAAATATAACATCATTAACGCGATGATTTTTAATCAATTCAGGTTTTAAATTTAAATAAGATAAAAAACCGGCAACTGAAGGGAAAATTAAAATTTGTCCACTTCTATAAGTAGCAACTGAAATTCAATTGTAATTTTCAAACGAAATACAGTTTATATCGTTTTCAAACGATTATCCGAATTGATCTTTGTAAGGTTGAATTCGGATTATCAGAAATCCGGTAATTGGAAAATTAAAAAATGTTTATCATACTTACTGGTTATATAATTTTAATGTTTGATAGGTATTACGCTTAATAAAAAGACGAAAATATAATATATATATGTATATATATTCAATTAAAAATGTATGCAGAACATACGTAAAAAAAAAAAAAAAAAAAAAAAAAAAAAACAGTAGTGTGTTAATAAAAAATCCGATCAGTAGAAAATTGATAATAAATGAATCAATCAGAATGTACAAAATTATATAAAATAAATTAAATTCTACTACTCTACTGTTTTGTAAAAAATTTAATTTAAGAAATTTTTTTATAAAACCCTGCAAAAACGTTATTGAAGGGAAATTCATTAAGTTAATGTGTGCTTTTAAAATATAATTTCTTCAAAGTTATAAAATATTGAAAAAAAATTATAGTACATTTAATAGAATGAAACGTAGTAAAAGTAAATAATCAAAACATATCTTAAAAATACGATTTTTTCTTTAAAAAATCTGCTTAATTTGTTCTTGCTTTAATGTCAATCTTCGTTTATAAGTTGCAAGAAAACATAATCTTTTTAACCAAAGATTTAGTGTAAAATCGAATTCTTTATTGGTCGGTCTAACCAGTCCTTAGCGATAGACAAATATTCATTTGTTTGTTCATGTGACGGCTCTGGTTTCAAGTCATTACATCGTAATTCATGCTTGACCGATTAATGTGTTTCGGAAGTTAACTTTGTAATTAATCTAACACTTGTAAATTTTGTTTGTGCTATACGAATTGCTTCAGTTAAAAAACCCCAGTAAAAACAAAGATTGATTTAAATACCTTTCCTGTAAAAATAAAATTTTTTGAATATGTATATATTTTTTTTGGAATTTATCAATATTGCATTAATTTTTTCTTTAGTGCGGAAGTAAGCAGTCCGGTTTGTTGGACATCTGGAAAATCACCGTCCGTATAATCAACGCCCCGCTATATGTAAAAATATATTTACTATAATTATGTAAAAACCATTTCCTTATTTATTATTAACATTTTACCTAACCAAGATATCATTCTTATTTAATTGAATCCTGTATGTGCACATTTAAAAAAAAATCCCGTTTTTTGTATTTTGACATTGTTTCTGTTGTTTTAATAACATTTTATTTCATTGTTAAATAAAATTTGTTGGCATTCAGACAAGTTTAAAAATAACGATTACTATACCATCGTAATAATTCTATATTTATCATTAGATTGTGTGTCACGCGTACGACGATTTGCATGTTTTCTTTTAAATAATTGTTAATAAAATTGTGTCAATGTTATTATTAGTTTACACAATTAATAATTAAACAATAAATTTATGTTAAGGTTTGGGTTATCGTAATTAATAACAATAAATTACTGTTAATTATAGATTTATTCCATCTCCATACTATCTTCAACAAGTATTTAGAATATAAAAACGATAAACTGTCTATTTGTTAATTATAAGGTCATGAATATTTAATAAATTAAAAGTATTGTAAATATGTCGGATTATCTTGTATCTCTGACAGCATAGTTTATAGTTTTCTTACAGAAGTGATAAATATAAAAACGGTTTATTTTATATAATATTAAAGCCGTTGTATTTTTTCTGAGTGGTTTAATCTATATCAATCAATAAAATAAATATTTAAGATTTAATAAATAAATAAAGGTTTAAGATTTTGAACAAACGAATATTTACATTTAAATGTTTGTTTGTTCAAAATCTTAATCTCCGAAAGTTCTTCACCGATTGCTTTGAAATTTTGACACAACGTTGAATTCGAATACGCGCTTGTTTTGTTATACCCGCTATTTATATACCTAAGATGTCACACCTGTGACAGGTAAAAAATTCTTTTTTTGAAAAACAGCGTTATCTGTTGGACGTAAAAGCAACACACGCTATACTAAATATTTTACGGTTCCGTTTCAGTGTTTCCTATATGTGTGTCCGCTATAGACTAAAAGCTATTGGACCGATTTACGCGCGGGGAAGAAGGGAGAACGGGAATAATCGAAAAAATATAAAAAGGAAGAAGGGGAAAGTGGAAAAGGAAAATGGGGTAGGAGGGAAGAGGAGGGGAAAAAGGGATTAAGGGAAGATAAACGGTGGAAATAAAGGGAGGAGAAATGGGGAAAGGAAAAGGGAATATGGCAAAATTAAAATGGAAAAAAGGAAAGGGAAAAGGGTAAAAGGGAAATGTTAAATTTTGTGAAGTTCCGTAATGATTATTTTGTGAAGTTCCGTAATGATTATTTTGCTAATGTTTTGTCAAACTTTCAGTTGTGTTCATTTAATCTATATAAATATATTGTTAATATATATATATATAGATTAAATGAATTTATAGTAAATTTATTAATGAATTTAAGTTAATAATTAACTTATATATTAACAATTTAATTTATATATATTTTATTGTTATATATTTATTTATTATATATATATATATATATATTTGAGTATATATATATATATATATATTCAAATCTAGCAAAAGCGAAGCGTTGCCGGGTTTGCTAGTATGTTATAAAATGTTTTTTTTATAACTCATAGTTTTTTTTTAGAAATCATAGATTTGATAATTTCACCGTAAAGGGTTTTAACTGTGTATATATTTCAATTACTGTGTTATTCTAAAAAAATGTTACTTTTGTTTTAAATGTGTAAAAAGTTAAATATTTGATATTAGGTTTTGAGTGTGAAACTCTCGGTAACTATTCCGCACCGTGCTATCGGTCCGTTGCTTTATTTGTGGTGCTAAGTTGCAAAACTATCCTAATACAAGCACATTTTTTTTTTTTTTTTTTTAATTAAAAAAACATAAATTCATTTTTTCTTTAAAAAAAAAATTACAAAAACTTTTTTTGACTAGTTTAGGGTTCTAAAACATATATTTTGTATAAGTAACATTAGGGTCTTTCTTTTCCTGTTTAGCCTCCGGTAATGACGTTTCAGATAATACTTCAGAGAATGATATGTATGAGTGTAAATGAAGTGTTGTCTTGTACAGCCTCAGTTCGACCATTCCTGAGATGTGACCATTCCTAATTGAAACCTAACCACCAAAGAACAACTGTATCCACGATATAGTATTCAAATGCGTATAGAATAGTAGGACTTGAACGCTGGAACTCTCGACTTCCAAATCCGCTGATTTGGAAAAACGCGTTCACTACTAGACCAACCCGGTGTGTTAAGTAACATTAGGGTGTAACAACGAATAATTAAATTTTTAATAAAATGTGTCGGATGAGAAGAATTTTGTAACAAAATATTGGCCGTTTTTTGTGACCTCAGTGTAGCATTCGATTTAGCGATGAAACATCTGAAGCTATGGGTGGGCATCAAAGGATCTCCTTACATTTACATTTGATTAAAGTCATATCTTACCGAATGTGTAGTTAAAATTTCATCTTTTGATAAGAATACATGTGTCAAATTTAGGAACTAATTTCAAGAATGCTTTAGGAAAGTGTTCTCAGTCTTGCCTTTTTATTGTTTATTAACGACCTACCTCAAAATCTCGAGGGTTCCATTCATCGTAACCCTCTTCCCAGACGACACGACTGAATCTGTATCTGAAGAAAATTATTTAAAAAGAATTGAAAACTCTACTATATCAGCTCAAAACATTATTAACGAACTGATTTCAAACAAAATCAAACCGTACAGTTTTGTTTTGAAGCGTCTTAGGTTGGCATCGTTATTAAATATTTGTTATTTTTACAAATACACTTATATAAAGTATAGTGTCATCTGTTGGGCTCTCTCAAAAAATCAGAACGAGTTTTTAAGATATAAAAATGGACTGTCAGATCATTATCTATCGTCTATAAGAATGAATCGTGTAGACCTGTATTTAGAAAATTAAATTTGTTAATTTATCCTTGTGTTTAAATTTGTTTTTAAATCCTTGTATTTATATTTGTTTTGTGGTTTTTTTTTTAAATCGTCACTTATACTTAAAAATTAACAATATTCACTTTCACAGTCAAATAACGGAACTGTTTTCGTGTAACTCAACACAATAATTCGGCTTACGAATAGGGCCTTATTATCAATTGCCTTTTTTAATAAATTGTTGAACCATTTAAATTCCCACTAATTTATTTATAATATAATTAAAAAATTATCTTTTACAAAAATAATATTATTCTGTTAATGAATTTTTAAATAACAATTAAAACAAAGCAGAAAGGAAAAAATACTATTTATATGTATCTCGTTCATCGTGTCCATAAATATTAGGCTCAAAGTAATCTTTAAATAGCGGCATTCAGAATAATAAATTATTTTGTAGTAATTGTTTACATTAAATATTTTATTTTAACATTATTTCAACTGTTTATTGCTAAATAATTAAAAAAATCAGTGGTAAATAAAACAACATGTTTTCCAACGTTATGAAAATTAATAAAAAAAGAAAATAATTTTCCTTTTATCTTCCTGTTTGGTTTATTATTTTCTGTAATATTCTAAAACTAATGCAAACAAAAATACAATTAATAGTATATTACAGTGATACAATAAGAAACAATGTTGGCATTAATTGAATATAGAATTTTGAAACCTATTAAATCGAATTTAATATGTGGTGTCACGAGGGGAAGGAGAATTTTTTCCTTCATTATTGTAATTGGATAATGAAAGTTCTGAAACCGAGCAATCAATGGTGAAGAAAATTTTGAGACCAATGTATTTATGATTGCTTTTAAATGGGACTGTTTTGTAAGAAAATAAATTCATTTTTATATCGTTGGCTGCAGTTAGTAAGAAATTACCTAAAATACAATTTTATAAATATTTGGATAAAGAGAATTTTGCAAGTTATCTTCATATTTATAAATAAGATTCGATAAAACTATTTTTCTAAATAAAATTTATTGAGAATCAGTTTTCCGATAAATTCACGGTAACTATTGTATCTATAAAAGTAAATTTTGCATTAGTTTAATATACTGTATGTATTTGTAATCGATAATAATAATTATTATTTTATTTTATTATTTTTTTGTTACAGAATGGTGTGAGGTGTATCTATTATGACAGATGATAACTGTAGCACCACCACTCGCTTGTTAAAAGAAACAGCATCGGTTATTGAAGGCGGGACAGAAGGAGGTAGCGAGAGTGCGAGTGGAAGCGGTTCTGTTACTGGTGTAGTATCTTATCAGTCTAGTGGTGAAGCCGGTAACACGCGAGGAGTAGATGATCGCATCAGACCTCGTTCTGAAGAACACAGTAAAGCTATTAGTGCTATACAGTCGTTTTTCCTTAATAGATTTAAAAAGAATAGAGAAAGATTTTCTCCCGAATCGGGTAGAAAAAATTTCGACGGTAATAATAATAAAGAAAGAATTTTAAATAACGGTTCGGTTCACACCGGTTTAGTTCATAAAAGAGAAGTTAGAAAAGCCGAAGCGGAACCGGTTGTTGTGTGGGACAGCGGAGAAAGTACCGCCAGTTCGGTATCCGAAACCGATACTTCATCTACGGAATCCGTGGAATCGGTCGATCCGGAAGTCATTTCTAAATTTCTTGAGGAAGTTCGGAGGTATCGGTTGCAGGGAACGGTACCCTCTACGTTTTCTTCGACGAGTAGGACGGAAAAAACTACCAAAACGGCGCCTACAGTAGAAACGCCACTGGAGAAAAAGAAGGCGGGAGGTATCCGTAGGTTACTGACCCCTACCCTTTTCTCCAGTGAGAATAGCAGAAGAAAAGTGTACACAGAGAGGAGTACGACGGATTCTCCTCGAACGGTCATCGAAACGGCGTTCGTTGGGAATTGCAATAACAGTAGAAGATCGAAAAGCGTCAGTCCTACTAGACACATCAGGCAAGAACATCAGCTTTATGGAGTTCCTAAAAGCGGATCGAGAACCTCCGATATGGAGGTTCTGAGAGTAGATACGGGACGTCCGTGCAGCGCCGCTAGCACCGCATCCTCGTCATCGACCTTGCTGACCCCGCAGCAATCGCCTAATTATCAAGACAGACTTCTGATACCCGTCAAACAAAGCACGCCGGATCGTCAACGATTTCATAGTCTCGATAGCCCTGTAAGACACAGTACTCCCGGACACGGCCCTCTACTTAAGCCGCAACCGCTTTACAATAACGTTCCTAGAAGGCCTCGTAGCGTTTCTCCTAATACCGGTCGATCTTATCCTTCACCCGATTCAGGAGGATATTTTATAAGGGGTTCCGGTCAAAGAAATACGATCGGTTCCGTCAGATCGGCTAGACAGAGTACGATATACGAAGAAGTACACGACGAATATAACGATAAAGATGATAAGAAAAGGTTCGCTTCTCGACCGGAACCGAAAAGGTCTTCCTCCGCGATGGGTGATTATACCGGTATCGGTAAACGAGTTAGTTTTACGCCCAGTAAACAACATGCGATTTATTGGCCTACTAGAAAAGGTCCAGCGGTCGAGCCGCCGACGAGAAGAGCAGGTGGCGGCATCGATCATAGCCCACCGGACAGACCGCTACCTCCTTTACCGAGAAAACCGCGTGGCGAATACGGACAGATAACTAACCAACTAGTACAGTCAACGGCTAACAGATGGCAGCACCAGTGTGAATCTGAATCTGGTAGTGAAGCGGGGGAAATTCAACGTATACTTCACAACACCTACTACAAGTTTCAAGGTAGGATATTAAATAATAATCTTCTTTTTTTTCTTCTAATTATTAACCAAAACAATATCATAAATTATTTTATATTATTTATTTTATCTTTGAATAGAGTGTATATATATTATATTTTACTATTGTTTGAATAATTGCATAATTTCATTCATGTAATTCCTAGCAAGTATTTTTTATTTATTATTACTATTGCGTGATCATTCATACAACATTTTTTTAATTGTAAATCGATAATTAACTTATTATTATTGTTTGACAATAATATCTCACGACTTCATTTGTTTTTTTACAAAGTGATTGTTCGTAGATCGTTTCAAGTTTAAGTATTAATACATATAAATTAATTAGATTGCTTAACAGAAAGATCAGTTTCTAATAGTTCAACTTTTAATGTGTGGGTGTGTAAGGGTTATATAACGCTGTATTCCTGTAATTTAAGGATATATATGAAATTATATGTTAATTTAAATGAAGTATAAAAATCTTAAGGTTAATCTTTTGGAATTAATTCTTAAGGGATTTATCCATTATAAAATAAATATTTAATAGAAGAAACTGTTGGACAACGAATATTCAAACTTTCCGATATATCAAGCTGATAAAATGGTTATTACTAAAATTAATATTAGTACAAAATTAGAAATATTAGTAGAAAAAAAAACTTACTTTAATAATCATGTTGAAAATTTGGGATAAACTTAGACAGATCAGTTTCTTTAGTAGATTAAGAAATAAAATTATTGAAATATTCTTTTTTAATGCATCTTTTTAATGTGCACCATGGCCACGAGGTCTATCCGTATAAAAAAATAAACGTGGATTGTTATTAATCTATTTAATACTAACACACCCGCCAGTGCTTCGCTATTGCTAGATTTGAGTTTATATATAAAGATTAAATGAACAAAATTGAAAGTTTAATAAAATATTAACAAAATGAAAACTACGGAACTTCACAAAATTTAACTTTTCCCTTTCTCCCTTTTCCTTTTCCCCCATTTTTCCCTTTTACTACCTCTTTACATTTCCTTCCCCATTTCTCTTTCTCTTATTTCCCTTTCCTCCTTCCTCTTTACCCCTTTCCCTTTTCCCGTTTTTTATTTTTTCCATTTTCCCCTTCTTCTCTTTTACGTTTTCCGATTTTTCCCTTTCTCCTTTTCCCACCGTGCGTAAATCGGTCCAGTGGTTTTTTAGTCTATAGCAGACACATATCGAAAACATTGAAATGGAATCGTAAAATATTTAGTATAGCGTGTGTTGCTTTTACGTCCAACAGAGAGCGCTGTTTTTAAAAAAAATCATGTGTTACCGGTCACAGGTGTAACATCTTAGTTATATAAAAACACGCACGTATTCGAATGCAAAGTTATGATAAAATTTCAAAGCAATCGGTGAAGAACTTTCGGAGATTTAAGATTTTGAACAAACGAACATTTGCATATTTATTTATATAGATTTTTACACGTAAACTTAATTTATATTACATCTGTATATTATGTTTCTCCATCGTCTGCATAATGCTTTTTTTTTCTTTTTTTTGGGGGGGGGGCGAAAAAAGTCTGAGCGTTATCATCGCCCGAAATTTCTTTTAATAAAAGTGTAAAGTAGCTCCAAAATAATGAAACTTATAAGGTGTTAAATTAATTTTAATTATATAATAAAAATTTATTAAAATAAAAATCAAATAAATGAAATAAAACTCAATACTAATATCGCAGAAGAAGTCTTTAAAATATAAAAGTTAAAATAATAGAATAAAGAAACTATATAAAACTTACCTAATTCCGATAGGTTGTGCAAAAGGCTTCCTTCTCGGATAATAAAATTAGAGACATAGAACCAAAAAAAATCAAAATTGAAAGCAAAGGTTTATAAATCATCAAAAACTTTCCTAGCATAAAAATATATATGATAATATTACATTTTTTTGCATTAACCTGGTACTATGCAAAAACAGAAACATCCAGTCCAAAATTTCGTTATTATTGTACAAGATATCACGGATGTTTCTAGGTAGATTAAACTTACGATGCAATACTGCATAACATATGCAGTCCCGAGAATGTGGTGAACAGTCATGCGGCAGTTGCATCGTGTGCATAGGGGTGGGACTTCTGACATTAGGTATTCGTGTGTGATCCTCGTATGTCCTATCCGTAACCGGCAGAGGACCACTTCCTTACGACGAGATTTTCTGTAAGAGGAGCCCCATGGCAACATTGAATCTTTAATCTGTCGGAGTTTATTATCAACGGTAGTCGCCCAGTCACTTTGCCACCTTGCTCTCAGTGATTGTTTTACACGATTGATAAAATCAAAGATAATAACTCGAGTGGTGAAAGGAGGTTGAATACACGCTTCTTTGGCAGCATAATCTGCTCTTTCGTTACTTAGAATCCCTACGTGGATAGGGACCCAGCAAAAACTTACTTCTGTGTTGCTATTACCTAACTCAGCGATTACATCGTAAATTTCAATGACGACAGGATGTTTGGAATAAAAGTTTTCTAACGCCTGGAGAGCACAACACGAGTCACTGCAAATAAGAATGTTTCTATATTTAGGGTTAACGATATTTGGAGCCCTATTTATAGCGAGTAGTTCACCGGTGAACTCATTCGTAATACCGGGTAGGCCGAACATATAAGTTCTTTCACTGACAACAAAAGCATAACCAACGGTACCATCTTGTTTCGACCCATTAGTGTAAATCACCGCGTCTGGATTTGTCTTGTTGAGAATATACTGAAACATTCGCCGGAAAACAGTAGGTGGTGTTGATTGTTTATCGTATGTTGTAAGATCAAATGTAAAATTTACAAAGTTTATTCTCTACGGAGGATATGAGCACGGACATGATGGAAAGAACGAGGTATTGTCAACATTTATACGCTGCAGCAGACGTCGGGTACGGACACTCACAGGCGCAGTACAGCGTGGACGGTCCTCATACTTCCTTAAATTAGGATTCCTAAGAACTGGGTCAAAAGTCGGGTGATTTGGCTGCGTCGGTCGGTAAATACATTTAGATATTTTCTTAAATGTTGATGGCTCAACGTGTAAAAGTAGTCTCTTAATAGCAGTTTTCAGATCAACATTCCTTAAACCAAAGTGGAAGATTATGTCTTTGTTAATGCCACAAATTGAGTTATTACAGTTAGTAAAGCCTGAAAGTCTCGGCGGAATTTTAGAGCTCTTAGCGATTCACCGACCTTCAAAATATTCATTTAAAAATTCCATTTTCCGCACACAGTTTTATCAGTCGCCAAGAGTGAATGATGAAACTTTTTCCTTACGTTGAAAGAGGAAAGTCGTAAAAAACAAAACGAGCTGGAGTTCCATTTTGCTGTAAAATTCTGTACTGATCGATCGAAGCCGATAAATAAAATAATTTTCAAGCATATTAAGATATGAAATGCTGTTAATTCTTCCTATAAAAAGTACCGTCCTACCGAATACGTTTCAGATATTCTACCCACATCATTATACGTAGTGAATGATCTGCGATTTCCACATAAAAGTGGAAATTCTTTACACGGCAAAAATACACGTTCGGAGATCTGTTATTCAGGTAAATACACATTCGTCGGATTAGAAAATTGGTTTCCGCGATTGAAAATTGGAAGAAACGTCTTGGAAAATATTTCAAACAAATTTCCCTTAAAGACATTTCCCGCTAAAAAAGCTCATTAACACGAGTACACTTAAAGGATTTAAATGCAAGATTTTTTCCCCCATTATTTTTAAAGTGCTGAACAGGGAGGAATATTTACCTCCCTAGATCTTTTCCTGGTTGATTTGTAAAGTATTTTTAATAAATTTTCTTCCGAAAGGTAAATTAAATTATTAGTTCTGTCCCAGAAAACTGGATATCTTTCATATAAATGAAGTCATTAGTTTAGGAACTGCAAGAAGGTTATATAAAAATGTTATAAGATGATATAAACTTAAGATTAAATAAATAATAAATTATTGTACAACCATCTACGTAGTCGTAGCGTTTGTAATTTTTCCTAAAATAATGTATTTTATATTAGCGTTTGAAAAAATTAATGAACCTTTGTTAAGAATTTTTCAGTTGAATCAGAATTTTTCTGATTTATTCCATTACCGGGCATAAAAGAAAAATATGAAACGAGATTCATGAGTTAAATAAATAACAAAGCGATCGGTAATTTTAGGAAAAGCTGGATAAAATTAAGAAGTTATAATTCTTAATCCGGGTTAGAAATTATCTTGATATTATTTAAATCAAGATTTTTAAGATAGCGTTACTAAAATCATATCCAGGAATCTCACGCCATTCCTGAAGGGGTGCTTAGAGAGCTCCAGGCAGTATCGTTTTTACTAGGCCAAGGCGATAATTTCTCAAAAGCATTCTTTGTCGAACATTATTTTAGGGAACTGTGTGTATAAATCCCTTTATACATTAAACAAGAGGTTTATAAACCTTAAGTTCTTTATATTAGTGAAGTTAACTAGTTAATTTATTACTATTATGTACGCTTAAAATAAAAATAAATGTATAGTTGTGTAATGACAAAGTTAAGTTAATTATCATCACGTTCCTAAACAACTAGAAAAAATAAATTATATTTGTTGATCTAGGTTATTATTATATTATTATTCAGATAATGGAAATCTTAAAAGTTTATTCAAACCTTGAGTAATCTTATTCAGTAAAACTTTATTGGTTTAATATTTATGAATCGTTTTAAACCTAAAAATAATAATATGTTTTTGTTGTACGTCAGTGTAAATATTACGTACATTATATATTGTAACCTACGTTTAATCCCGTTTACACGCGCCCGTAATAGTCTTCTCATGATAAAAAGAAACGACCCAAAAATTAAATTATGCATGGTACTACACCAGACGAATCCCATCGATTTGTGTGGATTTCTGAGCTCCATACTCGTTAGTTATGGCGATTCTATAAACGTGAAATTTTGCTTCATTAGAAAATAAAATCGGCTGCCGATCGTTTTCATCAGCATAATGAAATATAACATGCTACTAATTCAACTCTTGGTGGCTTAGCGTTAGGTATTCCATTACAGTACTCCATTTCATGTTAACTTCAGTTTATAACCGAGAAATTTCAATCGCTTGTGAACAACATCGTAAACAGTTTTTGTTTTAGGAAAGTTTAGTCAAAAATTTACGAACTGTACGTTTTGAACTTCGTTGGAAAGAGAGTTTCGCCGTTTGTTTTAGGTGCACCCGGTGAATATTCTTTCTAAACGCTTCCGGTTTCCAAAAACTGCTCGCATCGCTTACGTGTACTTTTGTCAGTCGCAAAATTTCTTCGTTAAACTCGCATTTAATTCCTTTGTAAGACAATCACTATGTTTGTTTTTACGAACCAACACACGTATTGAGCGTTCTCTCTTGTGGTAACGTCATTATACCCGAACTCATTACAGCCTGATTTTTGCAAAGATCTATCGCAGCTGCTATGTGACGGAAAATTAGTTAACTAAAACTTTTCTATTTTACGCATATAACACTAATGAGTACTGCAAAATAAAACTATATTCCTTTTTGAAACCCCGGTGTTCTTTTTTGAACACTTATTCAGTCATGTACAAATATTCACTCATTCATTCTGAACAAAAACAATTCGAAGAACGATTCTGAAAACAGAAGATTATTCCGTAATACAACGGATAAAAACGTGCAAGACGGATGTAAAATTCCAAATATTAACGCTGTTTAATTTTTAAAATATTATTCCTTTGGTTGGAAATTCATTATTTTAAGTAAGAAAGGTATTCTATGTTATCTGAAAAATAAAACTTTGATACTATATTACTCAACTTGATTTGACCGGTCGGACGAAATTGTATTGTGTGTAGATCTGTTGTACAGTCAGATTACTTGTCACTACATTCGAGCGGTAGGTAAGAATAAACCATTCGACTTATCCGACTTTAGGATTCCCCCACCACTTTGCCCTAATGTTGGATGGTGATAGCGTTGTTGGACCGACTGACTGGTCGACTTGTTACACTGTTAAAACGTCAATGTGTTCATATCATTCAATTTGGTTATAAAATTGTTAATTTAAAAGTTTCTACAGCCAAACCTCTAATTCGAATTTCAAGGGACCAATATCTTTTTCAAATTAGGGAGTTTTCTCTTTAGACAGGTAAAATAATGAAACTCAAAAATTGTACAGAAAAATTTCATAATTTAATGACAATTTATGTTAATCTATAATAATATACTACGATACTAAATTACGTTAGAAAAGACAAAATGTGTTTAGTGTTATGTAAAAATTAGAAAAAAAAGAAATACAGTACAATACCTTTAACTATTTCTTGAAAAAAATCTGTCATTTTTTTTTTTTTCTTCTGGCAGATTTGAAAATCGAGGGTATTTTCAATCTTCACTAATGCAATAAATACACCGTCTCTTACTTCGCTTGAATTTTCGAATGTTCAAAGGTTTACCAATTTCGCGTCTTTTGCTGTAATTGTATCGGAATCCTTAACGATGGTTGGATGTGACACAGACACGATGATATCATCGGTTGAACGGCATTAACTGCAATATCATCATCAAAATGCGCGAACAAGTCAAACGAAATTTTGTCCATACTAATGTTAAACATTTTTAAAAATTACACTCCATTCATTTTCTAAAACTGAAAAAGGTCTTCAAATTCATCTTTTTTCCGGATAAAAATCCACAAATTTTGAACAGTTAACAATTGTTTCTGGGCAAAACTTCCTCCACGATTTGTCAGCGAAACGTTATTAGCCTGTAACATAAAATTCACAGTCCACACTAACGATCGTTATACACTATTAAACTGAATTTACTGTTATCTGTGCTTTGGAAATCGTTTTCAGTAAGTAAATTCTTTATTGAAAACGTTTAAAAAAACGTTTTCATCAAAGAAATATGTATATCAAGTCCTCGAGATTTTCGAATAAAGGAGGTGATTTAATTCGATTTAAAGAGGATTTTTGAAAGGGACAATTTAAATATTCGATTTAAGGAGGTTCGATTTAGGAAGGTTTGACTGTATTTAAATTTTTTGGTTTAGCTATTGCTACTTTTATTAATTTTAAAATAAATGCAAATTTTAAAATAAAATTCACACTGCTAAATAATTCGCCGTCCATTCTTAAAAATATTCTAAATCATTTGTATCTAAATCGGAAAATAAATTTACGCAAGAGTCAAAGGTACGGTGAATTTTCATTCATTGAACTGATTAACAACTGAAAAATGTATCGCAAGTAATGTAGAAACAGTATTAAAAGTATTGTGGTATGTAGACTCGGCATCAATCTTTCTTGTTCGACATGTCATGTTAGGTTGAACCGATCGAGTCGGATAGTGTTTATATTCCAATGGACTGATTGGCTATGAAAGTTTATAACAGATGATTTGGTTATCAGTAAATGCCAATTTCTAGCCGGTTAGCTCCAATCTTAATTTATAAACTTTCCAACAACGACGCGACAGTATTACCGTAAAATACAAGGTTGTGTCTGGTGTCTTTACTTAAGCAGCAAATAAGCTTGCATCACTGTTTTTTTTGACTTCTCGATATCACAAATAAATGGTAAATTTAACATTTATATCGTTACTAGCATTCCTCGACGTGGCTTCACCAGCAATATTTTTTTAATAGCAAACTTGTTTATTTGACATATGAGTGCTAATATCTCCCTTCGCGGTTCGTCCGCGTTGTGTGGTTACTTGCATTTCCCGTAGCGGTCAGGGGATATTTAGCCGTTGATGACTTGTTTCTCTCGCCCTTCCCGTCTAGCCACAGGGCTCTGCCCTTTGGAACCCGCTGTGTTCATTAAACTCAAATTAAATAAAACACTAAACTTAAATTCTAAATAAAAATTAAGGCTTGTTCGATGTATTAAAAATATCATTGTATTGTAATTTCTTCCGAGCAACAGTTTGGTCAGTGCAAGACTCGAAACTTTGAGTGATCTAAAATTTTGGGTTTAAAGCAGTCGGAATCCTCTTAAAAATATTAGTTATTACTGGTTACCTGTGGTTCGTACGGGTAAAAATGTATTTTGCCCGGTCTTTGCGATAGCAGACAAACACCACTAAGAGGTGACCGTAATTCTCATGGAAATTTTGCGTCTGTACGCTGTTACAGCCAAACATTAGCACAAAGGCTTTTTTCAATTAAATTCTCGCTTCGATGTGATATCTAAACTTAATCACGCTGAACACGGAACAATAACATCAACTTCTAACAAACCTGAACTGTGTTGGGTTAATGAAAGCAGCTGATAAATATTTACAGTCACCTGATAACTTAATGTGTTTTCAATCTGTATATAACATTATATAAAGGGATTTTTTTGCCACAGTTTAAATTAACTACAGATAGATCATCAAGGTTTCAATGGAAATAGGTGCAGTTAATTTTTACTTCACCAAACAGGACTGTTCTTATAATGGATATTTTGTCTTAATTTAAAATCGTAATGAATCACTTTCAGTAGAAATATTTCTTAAACATTTTGAGTCGTATAATTTTTTAACGGGGGATATTTTTATTTCTCGACTAGACAGGGCAGAACGAATCCAATTTCTTTATCCGTAGATACATAAACTTATTTAACAATCAGTATATCGAAATCTGAATTTATTTTCTATAACATCTGTTTCTTTCCCAAATTTTAAGTTCTGTTTCGTCATATTTAGCTTAATTATTTTAAAAACTTTGATGTGAACATCACATGACTTCCTTGTACACCTATTAAAATACATATACATTTTTTTTTTTTAAATGAAAAGTACATAAAATTTTACTTCATTAATAACTTCTGGTATTTTTTTTTTATTGTTATTATTGAATTTTTATTTATCGTAGATTTTTTTTTATTATCAAGAGGTTAATAATTATTAATAAATCAATGTGTTTAGATTAAAAAAAAGGAGATTAAGTCGGATTTGAGCCGATGTGCCTTCCCTTGTAAGTTCCAAATATTTCATTAAACTTTTATTTGGCTGTAACTCTGGAACCAATGAAATTAAGTACCACTTGTGATACATCGTTGAAAAGTTTTTAATGAGGGCTTATTACTGCAGTTAAGAAAAAGTTCAAAATCTAAATATTTTGGATTTTGGGCTTTTTTGGACACTTTTGGTCCAGTCTATTGCAATCAAAAGGGGAGGTGTACAACTAGATGTTACAACAGTCTTAAATAAAAAATGTCAACATCTTACGGCTAATCGTTTTTGAGTTGTACGGGATGGATTCAGAGATGTTCAAAATGAATATTTCCGTTGAAATCTGAAAACCGAAATTTTTCTCGATCACAATACTTCCTTTACTTTGTACAAGGAAGTAAAAATTGCTTATAATGAATTTAAAAGAAAAAACACCAACTTTTTTGTTGTAATTACGTGAAGTATTGCTTGCGCTAATGTTTATTTATTTGTATTTCTTTTTTTTTAGCTACAATATAACATTTTTATTTGAAAATATAAATTTATTACATAATAAAAAATAAGTTAACCGTCATTTTATGTTGTGGAATTTTTTTATTTCTTTAGAATATTTTTCTGCAAAGAAATCATAAAATATTATGACACTTAAAGAATCGGTTATGAAAGTTTCAAAATAAAATATTTACATATAATATTGTGATTACGTGTCTGCACGTATCTTCACAATTTTATAAATAATATATATTTATTTAAATAATTGAATGGATGATCTCCATTCATTCCCTTTTATTTTTATTTTTTATAACATTAAAATAGTATTTCATTTGTAGAAATAAAGCTCGGTATATGTAAGACATCTTAAATTGAGATATACGATAATATTATGTATTTTGTAGTTGACAATATTTATGGGTTGTAGCCTTTTGTTCTTCGGGATTATGTAACAACTCCTACTGAATATTAAGTACAAAACGCTAAATTTACTTATTGATCTTTTAAATTGGGGTTACTTAAGATTCTGTGTTATTTGCTTATATACGCACGAATTTAACAGCAGATTTAAGTATCATTTTATATAATAAGCTTAAAAATCGTTATGTATTTATGTTTATTTTTGTTCTCTATAAATATATAAATAAAAATTTCGACAGACAGTGATACATCTTGCATATATTTTGATGATAACACTGCTTTTTTTTACAAAAAAGAAATTACTGAAATTACATTCACATATATTTTCGCTCGAATGTTTTATGTATAAAACAAAGAAAATTTACTAACGATAATAATAATATTTTACTTCTTTTTTTTAAATTTAACTGGGTATGTCGTATGTGCTTTAATAATAATAATAATAATAATAATAGTAATAATAACAAAGATTTCTTCTACCAAAGTACGAATTGATTGTACATTCAATGTTAATTCAGCTCGAAATTTTCAATATTCTTTTTTGTCTAATAATTTAACGCTACACTTAACTTATATGATGTTCACATACTTTACGGGACCGACTGTTTGGGACTTTTCTGTTATTCCCCACCATCTCTAAAATCTCAATTTTATTATTTTTTTTTTCTCTAAATTAAAGAAAAAATTATTCAAATAAATAAATTATTATAAATGGATATATGTGTGTTTTTTTTTGCACAGTTGTTCTACAATTTGACTTAAAAGTTAGTTCAGTTTCATTATGTTATTTCTAATTTTTCTTTTTATTAAAAATTGAAAACCGAAACGATGCTTATAATTCAAAGGATTTTAAACGGGTTTGACCGTCTAGTTGAGCATATTTTTTTCCGTGCTAAAACATTTAACCTGAATGTGATAAATATTAATGGAATATTTTTCCCAAATTTCCCGTACAAAATTACATTAGTATACCATCTTTTATTACACACAGTAAAAAATTAAAATTTTGTGGGGAGTAACATAAAAATGATACATTTAATGTAAATTGGGTTCGAAATTTTCAATTTTGTCTGTTAATAATTGAACGCTATTCTTACTTTTCCGGTGTTCACATACTACCCGGAATCTACTATTTTTCTTCATTTTTCTCAAAACCGAGCTGCCCCACTTTCTCACCCCCCATTAGTCATTTCCATTATAATCCATCAGTCTATCTTTTCTTTGATCTGTACCTTCTGCTTCTTTAATTATTTATATATACTGGGACTCTTGATGTTTGACTTTTATTTTTGCCGGGCATCCTGCTTACTATATCTTCCTTTTATGAATTATTTCAATAATGTGCCGTAAATTGATCGCATTTTTTGGTTTTCTGACGCCGATCATTATATTTGCATCTCTTATGGTTCCGCAGATCTGATTTAATTTCCAAATATTCCTTTAATTTCATTTCGTGTACATTTTGTTAAGACGCTCGGTTATTTAATTTTTAAATAAAGGTTGGCATCCCTGCTAAATTCTCGCTTTTTTTGTTACCCGTTAGCTCAGATTGGCATCTCTGCCAAAAAAACTTTTTTTGTGACTCCTTTTTAAATGAGAACTTTAAACTTTATTTAAAGAAGCACTTTTAAGTCTTTCGGACAGCTGCACCCGGCTCCGTACGGCTCGCACAGCTCCTGACAGCTCACACGGCTTCATCCACGCTATAAAAGGGTCTGGAATGAAGGGTTTGACGAAAATTATACTTTATTTTTAAAATTTAATTTGAATTTTATTTTTAAGTTAAAAAGCTTAAATTTTAGTTCTGCACTAGAATAGGGCAGTCCAATTCCATCATCCAAATACCAAACTTGTGTTTGTTACAAATGTATAATTAATAAATATAATAGTGTTAGATGTATGATTTACAAGTTCAAGATTGCAATAAGAATAATTTATTTTATATTTCAAGCCAAGATTTTTATTTATTTGTATGAACCACGAACGACAAATATTTAGAATAATTTAAACTTACTCAACCAAGGAATTAAACCAAGGCGGCAAATTATTCAACACCTTCGTTAAAGACGAATGCTATGTTTAGCACACGTTAGAAACTTACTGAGAGTATGGCATAACCGTTGTCACGAGTAATAACATCTGCAGGATTTTATTGTTGTCCATTTAAATTCCTGATCATTGTTACTGATATTTGATTCTTAATACAGTGAATTTGTGTGTTGTTTTTTCTTTTTAATAAAATATTTTAAATGAGCATTACCAACTCGTTATTTAATTGATAAAAAAACGCTAGTGCTATCTTTTGAGAAGTCATTTAACAGACTTTTGTGAACTTGGACGATTGAGCGACTGACAGTGTAAGTAAATGAAATAGTAATAGCACATTCAGTAACCCGATTTTAATCTCCCCCTCTACTCCCACTCACGTACACACACACACTCTCTCTCTCGCTCTCTCACTCTCTCTCTCAGTGTGTGGATGTGTGTGCGTGCGCGTGCGTGTAGTTATTAGTGGACGAGTGTATATGGAATTTAGCAATTAAACTGTTGTTTGATCGAAACTTCGTAGGATTAATTATTTATGAACTCTTATAAAATATTAGTTTTTTGTAATAAAACTATCAAGGGACTTCAGTAATATTACAAAAAATAACTGTTGCGATTTAACTTTTCCCTTTTTGCTTTCATTACCTTTATAACATATAACCCCGTTATTTATATGAAAATTAATTAAAAAAGTCATCGTTTCTTGTGTAAAATGGATAATTCAAATTTTATTATTTATTATTTTTTAAATTAAAACCACTATTTTGTGAATTTTTAAAAAATGTTAAACAGTGTATGAACAAATATTAATAGAATTTTAAATCAATTAAATTAACCGAGTTGAATATATATTTAAGGATAAATAAAAAAAATATTAAAAAAAAAACAAAAAAAAAACATAAATTAAATATTTGAAAAACGTCATGAACAAGCTCAAAAATTTCCAGTCGACTCCAAAATGAAAAAATGCCTTTATTACTTCATTTTTTCACTGGTCTATCATTTAATAAAATTTCTATCTGGACTTCTACTCTGCGCGTTAATTAATTAACTTCGTCGTTCCTTAGGCTGGTACACCATGTTTGACATCCTTGATGTACCATAAGTTCCAGGTGTTCTGTGTCTTATATGCGGTACTCTATAACTTACTTCCTTACCTCGCCATTTTCTTTTCAATCTCTTCTTGCATATCTTGCTCCTGATTACGAAAACGTATTCTGACAGCTTGTAGTGTTTATCCTTACTCGTATTACTCACCCTGAGGTTGCAGTTGTAATGTCCACTTATAATCCCAAAAACACAATAAAGAACCGAAATAAAATTTCTAACGTTTTTTTTTTGAAGATTATTTTTTTACTTTTACTTTGAAAAATTAACTGGCATATTTAAAACGGAAAAAATTGCGGTTTTTAAGAAGATAACTTTATTTGTAAGTTTCGTGAAATCACGTGATCATCTGCAAACAGTCAAGATGTTTTTCCATATTATCACTACATACAGGCAAAAATCATATCCATTGTTTTATAATTTGGTCACTGTATATAGAGACTACAACTGTGACGTTAATCCTCAGTTATTTATGTTAAATTTCAGTTAATATCAGGATTAGACTGTCACGGCTTACTCCGGGCAGAAGAGTTAGTTGGACGCACGCTATGCTATGAACTAACCCACCGGGTTGGTCTAATGGTGAACGCGTCTTCCAAATCAGCTGATTTGGAAGTTGAGAGTTCCAGCGTTCAAGTCCTAGTAAAAGCAATTGTATACGGATGTGAGTGCTAGGTCGTGGGTACCGGTGTTCTTTGGTAGTTGGGTTTCAATTAACCACTCATCTCAGGAGTTCATGTTGAACTGAGACTATACATACTACACTTAATTTACACTCATACATATCATTCTCGTACATCCTCTGAAGTAATACCTAACGGTAATTCCCGTAGGCTAAACAGGATAAAAAAAGACATGTTATGAAGTAATGGTACAATATTTTTGTTACATTTATCTGATGTGCAATTTTATTTATATTTTTTGTAGGTTTGTTTCAAGGGGGGGGGGGGATTGATTAATGTATCCCTGTTAAAATATCTAGATTTAAAGTATCGGTTGGTTTAATTTTAACTTACTTATTTAAATTTAACTTCGTTGATTATTCTTCAATTATAATAGAATTATAATTGAAGGATATATCTCCTCCATTCGTAGGAGGAGATGTACCCTACGATATACCTCCTTTGCGAACTTTATACTGGGAAATGTAATATTATGTTTAGGCTAGTTGTATATAACTTACATTTGTAATGTAGATAAAAATAATAATAAAGAGTAAATGATTACGAAACATTCCTTGCTATATTCCTTTAAAGCTTGGAAGGGGTGCATTACAATTAGTATACCACATTACCCTTAATTGCACGATAGGTATTTTGATTATTATCTAATTTACGGATAATCAATTTGATCCCATTCTACGAGTAAATTGTGGCTGTCTCTACGTTAATGCGCGCGCGTCCTGTATGTGTGTGAGTGCGCTTTGTTCTACTGTTATAATATAGATGTAATTGTGACACGGTCTACTACACAAAATTATTTATGCCGATCGATCGAAGACCTCTGTTCTGTGGCAGTATGTAAGCTCTTCTTTGCTTATAACTGGAGTTAGTGTCGTAGTGTCGATGTTTTAATACTGTCGGGTAGATTGTCTTGCTGTTTATTATTTTATTTATTAAAATCTAGTATATTTTATTTATTAAAGTTTTTTTATGTGCTGAAATATTTTTAGTTAATTTTAGTGTTAATTTATTTATTTATTTTATTTTTTCAAATTTAAATTTAATATGGTAGATATAATCTTAACTCCATCTTTATTTTAAGCAGTTTTTAAAATTTCTCATTTATTCCAGTTTGATTTGCAGACAGATTTATGAATATCTTTTAGGAATCTGATTTTCTGATTTTATCTCAGAATAAATGTGTTGACTGTGGGTACCTGTGAGTAATATTCCAATATACTAGTCGATCTATTTATTTTATAAAAAAAAGGAAGTAACACCTTACTGAATGACACTTCTCTTTTTAACGGGCATTTTTTTGTTGTTATAATCTCTTAAAAAGTTTGGAGTACTGTATATTACAAACATTTAAAATTTAAAACTTAATATTTTTTTTATTCTTTTACTGATGTTTACACGTTAACTCGAATAGTCTTCCACGTATAAAATGTAGATTAGCAGTTGACAGAGAATTTTTAAGTTATTTACTTTGGTTATTCGATTAAAATAGATCAAGAAATAAAAAATATATGATAAAATTTTATTATTAATTAAGCGAAAAATATGAATACTGTGTATTATTTATTATCGATCATTAATATTTACATTTAACAATTTTTATTACTGTTAAATTATGTCATATTCTTTACTATTTTTCATTTTTTTATTTTTATTTTTTAATAATACTTTTATTTATAGTCGCATCAACAATTAAAGTCATTTAGCGACTTATCAGTGTAATATAACTGTACCGGTAAATTTGTTGTCTTGAACAAACTGAAGTACTCCAGAGACGTGTGGTTAATTGAAACCTAACCACCAAAGAACACCGGTATCTAGTATTCAACTCCGAATAAAAGTAACTAACTACCATCATTAGGATTTGAACCTGAGAACTTCGACTTTGAAATCAGCTGATTTACGACGACGAGTTTACCAGTAGACCAACTCGGTGGGTTATATTTTCAATTTTTTTTACAATATATTTTATAATCAGTTAATTAATTTATTTTACCTCTTAACGTTTAAATAATCGTAATTAAGTTAAAATTTTGGTAGGAATTTTCTAACTAATCTATTATAGTTTGCTAATGTATAATCTTATCAAACTCCATTAGATAGTCTTTTAATTTTACATCTGATCATTACGTAACTAGGTTAATCTGGTCTTGAAAATTATGTGGAAAGTCTATATAAGGCTATTATTATTAAAACCCTTATACGGTAGACTATTGCTGAAACAGTTTTTGACAGGTAAGTAAGGCCTTTACTATAAGACGCGGTTATATAACTTATTTTTGCACGTTAGTTCGTATTCAAACAGCACTATAGTTTTATTTTATTTTATGCCGGCTCCCAACGAACTGGTGTTAATTTTGCTTTGGCCAAAAATGTAATTTTCTAGAAAACTTTTTAATTATTAAAAAAAAATGTGTTTCTGGTAGAACCGAATTATGTATTATTTTAATTATGTTGAAATTTTTTTCATGTAATTTGAATTTGTTTTTATAAATTCAACAATGAAATTTATTACTTAAGATAGATAATTATTGTTTTATAATTAAATGATTATATTGCTTGCAGTATTTAAAAAAAATTAGCTTATTTTACGTAACAGTAAACATATAAGAATTTTATCAAAATCATACTACCGTTGTTGAGAAATTCAGTTTTAAAGTTATGAGAAATAATGAATGGTCTTACCTAATTTGCGAAAATAAATTTATACGATTTAATTTTCGCATAGCCAAGATCCGGCCTATCAAGAGTGTACTCGTTGCGTTAAACAGTTAGCGCTCGACCTGCTGATTTTTGATATGTTAGACGAAGGTAAGATAGTTTAATTAAATTTACTGAAGGGATTTAAAAATAATTTTAGATCAAAAAATATATCTTTTTTTGGTGTCCTTCATTTACATTCTCAAAAATATTTACGATAAAATTTTTTTTTTTTATAAAGAAAAAGGAACAATAAAGAATAAACATAGGCAAGTAACAACAAATAAAAAAGTAAAATACATAAATCAGACAAAAATCACTAAATCGTATTCATTACACTGTAGGAGAGGAACCGCAACAGATGTTTTATACCGTCTTTCTGGTTTAATAGAAATTTCATATCTGAACCCAGGTCTAAATTTTGTCGGATGGTTCCAAAAACCAAAAACTTGGTTTTTATTTACAGATATCGAATAAAATATTTATTTTATTTACACCGTTACTTACAGTACAAAATTATTAAAAGTTAGAGAAAATTTTATATATTTAAGGTATATTATATATTTTACGTAAATGATTTACATATTTTCTTTTCTGTCTTAACTTTCTATTGCAGAAATATTTATTTATCCATTAGAGAGATCGGTTTTATATAAATTATAAAATTCCAAGCCTCAACACGATTTGAATCCCAAAGTGTCTGGATGAAACGAGAAGGGTTTATCGCCCTTGGAAATCGTAAACGATAAAAAGTTGATTATAAATCAAAAACGTATTTCTTTTTAATAAAATATCATCTTTAACGATCTTTACTATTAATAAAATGCATCTTGTGTAAGGGATGATGTATTTTAGTTACAAATATTCTTTCTGGTGAATAAATTTTTGTATTTATCGAGCTACGTATTTTATACGCCTATAAAATATCACATTTCTTTCTCTTCTAATCTTAAGCTATTCGATAAGATTAAGATCTTAAATAATGGGCGATCATTGTAACTTTTTTTCTGCTTCCGTATTGGTCAGAAGCATCTATAGTGGGTACATAGGGAAGACCGTAGCAGGAAACCGGCTATCTTCTCGGTCGACCGGTGAAATACAATGCTCCATCCTCGAACCGAACTGGACACACCCTCCGTTAGTTCTAACACTATCGTTCCTCTGTGCAGGACCGTGACGCGATCCTGACGCGCAATCGGTAATATTATTTTATACTTGTGACTGTAGTATCTTGTCGGTTTAAAAGAAGGTGATTTTGAAATAATAATGTTTCTTTATATTATGAAAATGTATTGTTAGTGCATGCACATCCATACAAGTACACTGCTGATACGTTCATTTCGTTTTTTTAATATTTTTATTTCTACGTGTAGATAGATTTAATAGTTTTATAATTTATTTTTTTAATTTTAAGTATTTTATAGTTTACTGCGATAAAATATATATATATATATTTTTATTTTAAAAGGCCTATTCAAAGTTATTTAAGTGTTTTTTTTTTAAATAATTTTTAAAACAATTTTTTTGCAGACTTAATTTTAAATTCTAAAATTTGTTAAATGTTAAGCTGAAGTTATGTTAGAGGTTAGTGTTTTATTTATCTATAATCGTTTTCTTTTTCTCTTTTGTTTGATGTTTTTTAATTATTTTACGCGATTATTATTGCTTTTATTAATTTTTTTTTTTTGATTAAATATTTCTGTTAGTGTATGAAAGTTATATAAAAATGATTTTATTAACTTTCAGATTAGTATTTTGCTTAGGTTTATTATGTGTATTTCGGTTAGGTTTTTTTTTTTTTAATTTTGGTAGTGCCACTTTACAACCCTTTCTTAATGTTTTCTCTTTTTTTTTTTGCCATTTATATTCCTTGCAATTTTTGTTGTATTTTATGGTTTTTTTTCCTTTTTCGGTGTTTCTAATAAAATATTGACAAATTAAAATTGTTATAATATAGTACGAATTTTTTCAGTTTTAGAGCTTAGGCGATAATAATTTTTTTATTTCTGTATACATGAAAAAATTTTATTTCAGTTCATGCAATTAATTTTGTTTGTCTTTTTATTAACCCGAGCCCTCTAATCTGTATGTAACAAATGATTACAGTTCATTTTTAAAATGTAATAGTAATGTAACTATGTAGTAATTTTGCGGTAATCAAATTTTCATCAGCTTATTAAAAATTTTATTTTAAAATTTTGAAGTTTTAGATATATTACACCTCGAAAAAATAATAATAATCACCAATTAGTAGTTTTTTAAATTTGATTTTCTTTAAAAATCAAATATTTTACCTATTTATAAAACCGTACATTCTGGTTTTCAGTTGACAATATTTTAAGCTAGTATTTTATAAGATGTAATTTATGTTATAAATTGAGAGAAAAAGGGATTAATCTGCCTACTCGACATTAATATATGAGTAAACAGTTATAACTTTTAGTATTTTCATCTGGTACTGCACTTAGTGGGATGAAAAATGACCGTGCCATTATTCATATCGATTGTCAACTTACCTATCCTCCTTTCTTATGTTTCTCATACCATCATTTCCTCCTTCAACCTTACTTAAATCACTAGTTTATATAATATTGTAAGTAAAGAGATTTATTTCTGTCCGTTTGAACATTTATTTTATTAAAGGAAATTTATAATAAGAACTTAGAGCGTCTTATACTTGAACTCTTGCAAATTTAAGACTTGAGTTTCAACATGATACCGTGGATCCGTTTGTATTTATAGGATCATGATTGTTTATTGCTGAATTTTCCTCAGAATAAAATATGAAATTTGACTTTAATATCGTATTAATTGTAAAGCTTATTGTTTTACTTTATTTTTTTATTGTTTTATATATATATAACATGTATTATATAAGGAAAATTATGCTAATTTAAATTTTCCTAAGTATTTTTTTTTTTTAGATCTTGACGTTTCATGTTCGTCATCTAACCAAAAATCACAATTTTAGCACTAAAGAATTCCGGAAGGATGTAATTATGTTGGCCTATTTTTTCTTGATATTTACAGACTGGATGGGACCGATTTAGATAAAATTTGACACAATTATTTTTGAACACGATTCAGTTTAATTTTGATTACAATTGAAGCATCTGCTTTATGACCTTACGGGTCCGGTATCTCAAAAGAAAGGTAAATCTTTTTACGTAATTTAACACCCTTAGGTAGCTAAAATATATTTTTACATTGTTTGATGTTATCCAAACCCTAATAAAGTGATGGAAGGGAAATATAATTTTTCTTTTTTATCGTTTCTGGACTCGAGTCAGATTTCTAAACTAATTAGATGATTCGATTATATTTATATAGTCAGCTTGGTCGGTTGTATATTCGGGTAATTTCATCTAGAGCTGGAGAATAATAATGGATAAAATTTGAATAAATATTGTTTTTCTCTTTTATTTTTGCTTGATATCTTCAGATGGATTAACTGATTTTTTTAATGAAATTTTATACGATTATGTCTGAATAGAGGTCGTTAATCGTTTAATTTTGTTTACGATCGGTAATTCTGTGGAGATATCAAAATTTTACTCGGAGTAAAATAATTTTTTTTATATAATTCATTACTTGCGTACTTTTTTGAGGATTTTGAGGTCACAGTGGACCTCTTTAGTCAACTCTGGTTCGACTTTTATTTTTATTTTTCTTCTTTATTGCTTTCCTATACGTATTCATTCTGTTGGTATTTTGAGTTCTTCTGAACAAACCGTCGTTGTTGTATTCTTTTCTTTAATTTTCCCTGGAGTTTGCTTCTTTTACTATTTTTATATTGTCAGTTTTGTTTCATAAATCTTCTATTGTGATTTCAGATTAAAATGTAGCAGAAAAATACTATTTTTAAATCAAAATAGGAATCGCTGTACTATAGAAAAATATCCAAAAACAAAATCAATTATTAAAAATAAATAATTAAATAATAAAGATCTATTTTAAGTTTCCTATTAAACTAATCGTTAAATATTTCCTCCTTCACTGTTTAAACAATACTTCTTTATTTTCAGTTGTAGAACATGTCCTTAAATTCTTTATATAATTCTTCTATAATACGAGTAATAAAACAGTTTGTATCGCTAATGTATTTCAAATCTAAGGAAGGAATTATTCTCTATTAGGAAGTATTATTTTTATATTTCCTAGTATTCTGTACTAGGAAGAAGTATTAAGTATTATCTGTTATTACTTCGGTATACACTTCCTACACAAGTAGACTATAAATACCGTAACAAACCTTAGCTATAACATTCTTGATGACAAAAAACAAACTTGTTATAGGTTCTTAATGTAGGGCTTTAAATTTATATGATCTGCTTGTAAATTTCATTTTTCTCTGTTAAACCTGTACTTTTTTATTGCTTAAACCAGTGATTCCCAAACTGTGGAGAGCCGCGGCCTCTTCACAGGGACGCCGCGAAATATTGTAAAAGCTTTGTAATTAATTGAATCAAAACATTTATAATTATTAATTTAATGTTAATAAAGTAAAAAAATAATGAAGATACACGAGTTTTATTTATTTTTATCTCTTACTTACGAGTCGTTATACTTTTACTTAGGGTAGGGCGCCATGGAAAAATTTTAATTGAAAAAGGGCGCCGCGACTCGGAAAAGTTTGGGAACCACTGACTTAAACCATCTTTCGAGAATAGTAGTGGTATATCCATTATCCATGTTTTACAGTATCCATTATCCATGAAAACGGTATTAATCCATTCTCCATTACCACATTTTAATTTTCTTTTTTTCCCTTTAATTATTTATATGTGTATATATATATATATATATATATATATATATATATATATATATTGTCGTCAAATGGCTTCGACGGCACGTGGCACTTACTAACCTTATGGTAGCTCTGAAAAGGGCCGTTTATGTCGTCGATTGGCTTCTACAGCTCGTAATTACTAACCGTATGGTAGCCCCGAGAAGGGTTGTTGTCGAATAGCTTCGACGGCTCGTAATTCATAACCTTGTGGTGGCTCTGAAAAGGCCGTTTTTTGCGTTAGCTCTGAGAAGAGCTGTTGGATCCGGAAGCTGGTCTCCGGCGAAGTCGGGGAGTTGCGGCTGGGCTTTCCCTCAGCGGCAGTTGGGTCCCCACTACAGGGTGGCCTCCAGAGCCCCGAAGTGTCGGGTCGGCGTCGGTCGTTCTTCGCCGGCGCAGTTCTCCCCGAGCGATCCCACGCCGGGCCGGCCACTGCTGCTGAGTACACCGGTTAGGGCGATTGAAGCCAGGCGAGCTGGAGCGGGAAGGTAGCGTCCGCGTCCAGCGGCTTCCTCGGCAGGCCGGCCAGGCCTGCTGCTCCGGCGGATTTGTTGGCATCCGCCGGGAGGTCCCACGTCGAGGCGGCCAGGGAACTTCTTCTGTCTTCTTTCATCTTCTTGGTCTTCTCCACGTGGTGGTCGACGATGAATTGAAAATTCACTATCGTGCATGCTCTTTTATTGGAGCTTGAGTAGTGGGGCTGCAGCGCCGTTATGGTGGACCACTGCACGGTGGGAGTGATGCTGTATCAGCGCGTACGTGTACTGTGCACAAACTCGCTTCATTGCTACCGTGTTCGCCCGCCGATATTAAATTAGGAATATATTTGGTAACAATATATATATAGAGCCTATGACACTCCCTGTAATTTACGGATTCCAATGCGGAGTCATACATCTAAATTGGTTCAGCCGTTGAACTGCTACGTTAGAACAAACATACATACTACCTAAATGCATTATACTACTTTTTGGGTAGTCGTGTAATAATGAAAACCCGGGTTTAAACTGAACCATTTTAAAAACATTTTAACTTACATTATTTCACTAATAATAGGAATGAAAATGCAGCGTGAAACACAAACTGAAATACAAAAACAGATTTTGATGATATTTTAAAAGAAAATTGATTCTCTTTAAGGCACTACATAATAGCTCAGTACGTATATAAAATTCATAAGTTCGAAAAAATTAGAGTATTAGATATACATAAACAAAAACAAATGTAAAGGATTAGATATATACAGATTTTCTTCCTTATACATAAACATATTAACTGATACTATACCATAGGAAAAAGTGTTTTGTTACTCTTGAAGCTCAAATTTAAACAAAATCGGAGAATGTTTTATTTTATGTTTTTTTTAATTTTTAAACAAAAGGGAATCTACTTATTGACTGAATCAAATACGCAACAACAAATCGTATTATTAGTAATATTGCACGTATATACCGCTCACTACAGTCAAACCGTATCAGTTAACAGTATACAGGTAGTAATCTAATATAGTATTTTAATTCAGTTTTCTTAAAAAAAAAAAAATACTATAAATAAGCAAAACAATAAAGAATGAATCACAGCAGTTGCGCAGGTATTGATTTATTGCCAGTTTTCAAGTTGGATAATTGTAACAGGATTGTACGGTACTGCACAAAAACGATATTGAATGTAGTCGATATCGCGGTGTAAAATTTCATTTAATCTCTTATCTCAATTAATCCTTCCTCTTAATAAATACTCTTTTCCTTAAATTTCAAACCTCGTAAAGGATTTAATACTTATTAGGCTTAAAAATATACACCTTTACACATTTTTTTTTTTTAATGGATAAAAACTAACAAAAGTAGCTTATGTACGAGTTAGTAAAGAGATTTTTATATGCGTATTATAAAGATAAAACGTGGGAAACACCCCATTACAAAAATCATCCTCTACCTCTCCCAAGCATAAGACTATACAGACACATTTAATATTAAGAATTACTAAAATGGAAATTTTATCCTGGTAATACAATTATTATGAAGTAATTAAATTATTTTAATACTTAAATTAATTTACTAAAAAAGATATTATTACAAAAATGAAGAATAAATAAAAACTTTATTTTATTTAATTCGTATAGAATACTACTTGATATCGGGAATGGAATATTAAGAATGCGTTAAATATAACTTCTTACTTAGTTTTTCTTTTTTGTAGCCTACCTTGAAAATGTATTAACCCAGTAACAAACTTTCTACTTACAAATAACGCCCTTTCAGTGTTCAATATAAGAAATAATATAAAACGATAAAATTATAATCGATGGTTGTTTTAACCTCAGATAATAGATTCTTCTCGGTTCACTGGTTGAGCCCTTTTTTAAAAGCGGATCTCATTTTTTCACATATTCACTAGTGAGTGGTATACAGCAAATTTATCCTGATAATAATAATATCTCTTTTTTTAAATAAATTGTGATCTAATAAGGGTAATGATGATTAGCAAATCAACCAAAAGGGCAACATTTAGGATTGGGGAAAATAAAGTTGAGCAACTGGCATCCTTCAAGTACTTGGGATGCATCATTAACGAAGATATGAAGTGTGATCAGGAAGTTAAAGAACGAATTGCTAGGGCAAAGGAAGCATTCAGCAAAATGAGGAGAGTGCTATGTAACAGATTAGATCTGCGACTAAGGAAAAAACTTGCGAAATGTTTTGTGTGGAGTGTGGCCTTTTATGGACTATTAGGAAGGGAGAGGAGAGAAATTTGGAGGCCTTTGAAATGTGGGTTTGGAGGAAGATGGAAAAGATCAGCTGGACGGAGAGAGTTCGGAATGAAGAGGTGCTTCGTGGAGTGGGAGAAGAGAGGGCGATTATCGAAATAATAAAGAAGAAAATGCAGTTGGTTGGGACATTGGTTGAGACGTGACTGCCTGTTGGTGACGACATTGGAGGGATTTGTAACGAGGAGGAAAGCAAGAGGTCGGAGACGAATGAAAATGGTAGACAATATAAAAAGGGAAGGAAGTTACTATAAAATGAAACGGATGGCACAGAATCGAGCAGAATGGAGTGCGGTCATGTGAAAACCTTCTTTTGGGCAGAACACTTATAGTAATCTAATCGGTTCTATTTATAAATTTAGATGTACTAAGTTATTTGATGTGTTTATTTTTTCCAATGAATTAAAATAGTGTAATCGAAGTTAGGTCCATCCACTGCTAAACTCGTAAATAATAAGTTATTGATAACAATAATTGGTCAGGGGTATAATTTAATAAAGTTAGAAAAAATTAATATTTTCATACGCGTAGGTTACAAAATAATATTGAATTGAATTTTAAAAATAATTAGTACAAATTCATAAACATTTTGTTTATATTACTAGTTTTAAACTTTGCTTCTGTTTTAATTATATATATATATATATATATATATATATATATATATATATATATATATATATATATATATATATATATATATGTGTGTGTGTGTGTGTGTGTGTGTGTGTGTGTGTGTGTGTGTGTGTACAGTTGATTCTAAAATATACAGCAATCTTTCGGAAGCTGATTCTACAGCTAAAATACATAAAAAAATTCATATAACCGTAGGCCCAAAAACGCTTCATTAGCGAGTTACGGCTAACGAAAGGTTTCGCCCAGATTTCAGTACCCCCGGAAAAAGGAAGACTTCCTGAAATTCTGGTAAATTCTCGTAAATTGAAAGGCGAATTTAGTTGTTTCTTATGGTTTTTGGCCTATAGATAATAAACAAAATTGGTCCTAAAACTGAAACTCCATTACTTTTAAAGATATCTGACGTAAAACACAAAAAATGGGGGGAAAAAATAACACGTTTTAGGATTTAAAAGAAGACTTTGTTAAATGGTTAATTAAATTTTTTTTCAATTAGAAATATAGAAAATTTATTTCTTAAAAGATTTATGTAAATTAGTTAAGAAAAAAAATTGAATACAAGATATTGAATTGTATTAAAAAACAAAATAAAAATTTTAATATCCTGTATTCAATTTTTTTTAAAGTAATTTACATGAATCTTTTTAGAATTAAATTATCTACATTTCTAATTGAAAAAAGTAATTTAATTAAAAATTTAACAAAATCTTCTTATTAAACCCTAAAACTTGTTATTTTTTACCCCCAATTTTTTGTGTTTTACGTTAGATATCTTTAAAAGTAATGGAGATGCAGTTCTGGAACCCATTTTTTTTTTTTTATATTTTTAGGTCAAAAACCATAAGAAACAACTAAATTCGCTCCTTAATTTAGTTTCCCAGAATTTCAGGAAGTCATTTCCCCGGTGGAATCGAAATCAGGGCAAAATCTTTTGCTAGCCGTAACTCGCTAACGAAGCATTTTCGGGCCTATTTTTACATGAACTTTTTTCTATTTCTAGCTGTAGAATCAGTGCCAAGAGATTGCCGTATAGTTTTGAATCACTCTGTATATACACATTGTGTATATACACACACTGTTGTTACACACAGTAGGACACCGATTAACCGGATGTCAACTATTCGAACAGCTTACATCCGCACTCTCTTTTTGTTAAAAAAAAATGAATACACTATTTAGGCTTTGCTTCAAAAGGAAGTGTATTTTTTCGATCTTTGTTTTTACTGAGTTTTTTAATTGATTTTTTAATTCGTATTGCAGAAAAGATATTGTGTTGAAGTAATTATATAATTTCTGAAAAGATTGATGGAAACACGTCAATCGGTCAAGCATGAATCATGATGTAGTGATGTTTGTTTTTATGCTGCTATGCATTTATTGTATTGTTTGCCTTATCTTAAGTTTCATAACTTCACGCAAGATAGGCTGCGTAATTTTCATGACGTCATGATGAAATAACAGTTTTGCTTACTGTTATATTTTAAACCTACATCGGTAAAATGTTTTAAATTCGCTAATCTTAAGAGTCCCAACATTTTTTATTAATTTAGCTTTAGTACTCTTACTATCCTAACGATATTGATATCGTTAGGGTTCGTTAACAACATGTTTGCAACAAAATGGAAAAAAGTTAGTTGTTTTATCGATGATTGAAAAAGTAGAATCTTAAAAAAATTGAAATAGTATGTCGGGTAAATCGTTAGCAGATGATAACGGCGTAGAAATATCAACTATTTAAAATATTAGGAAAAATGGAAACCAATTATTGATTATGTGTCTGTTGCAACATGATAAAGAAGAACCATATTTTTTCAGAAAGACAACGAGGAAAGGAACAAACGAAGAGGTAGATTATGGTGGTTTGTTCAAAAGCGGGATCTCTTTTCTTCAGCAAATTTCTGGATCAATTGTAATAGAGAAAGCCATTATTTTTAATTCGAAATTAAATGGAGGTATTAAACAGTAGGGTAGTAGATTTTAATTTCTTTCAGATAGTTTTTGTAAATTCCAATTTTTTTATAAGGATATCCTGAATTTTTTTAACGTTTTGCTATGTCCGTTTTCTCTTATATTTTACATATGTTTAGAGTATCTTTCAAATTTGACTGAAACAAATACGATTATTTATATTTCATTATTAAATGCGATACCCATTAAACATTAGAACGATGTGTTCAGTAAGTATAATAATCATTTTGTAATTTTTCAAGTATCCGGATTCGGATTTGCAAAGGTTAGGCCGGATAATCAGCATTCCACTGTACATCCAACATACAGAACAATTTTAATAACTATTTGGTGATAATGAAATAAAAAATTCATGAATTTTTCCCCAATGTTTCACGTTTTCAACTACATATAACCTTCGTAAAATTATAGGAATAAGGAAAATGTGACGTATATATTATGTTTCCATGTACAGAATGTATCACGAAGTTCACCCGGGATTTTTATAAACTATTCTACTCGTGAAAATAATGGAAAATTTCATATAACATATACATTCTGAAATACTTCATTTGCGAGTTACGGCTACTGAAAGATTACGCTAGGATTTCAGCTACCCGGACTGTTCGTATTACCTGGCCGCTTAAATGATGATACTGCTTTTACTTTCTTCAAGAAGAATTCCTCAGCTGCTTGAACATTTCTCTTGCGCCGAAACGAAAAGTATACTTCCAGGACGATGGCGCCTCTTCCCGCTTCTCTTGTGCCGTTTCCACTCGCTTAAATCATCATTTCCCTAAGAAAAAGATCGGTCGTGGAGGTCTACATTCCTGGCCACTGAGTTCGCCTGATCTAAAATCTTTAAGATTCCTGCGTCTGGGGATGAAAATTATAAACAAAACAAAAATATATTCTTGTGAGGAATTAATTTGCCCGCTTTACGAAGCGGTTGAGCAACTTAAGGACAACCCTAGAGTATTAAAAAGAACTACGAAAGAAGTACAGAAGAGTGCCAAGAAATACGTTAAAAATGAGGGGCTCATTTTTAAGCATTTATTATGTAAACTGGTACGTAAAATGCACTTTGGTTTAATATATTGTTAAATAACATTACTGTATAAATAAATTTCTAATTTTTCTTGGTTTTATTCAACTTATCTTACGCTATTTTGCTCAGAATTAAATTCTCTACAAGAATGTTTAAAAGTTTTATGTGTTTATTATCCATTTAACAAAGTTATTGTATGTCAAACATAAGAAACAGGGTTTCTTTATTCCAATTTATTGGTTTTCACCTCAGATTTCTGGAATCTATTTTATTCGATTTTTGAAGTCAAAAACCATAAGAAATCTCTAATTCTGCTCTTTAATTAACGTCCTAAAAATTTCAGTACGATCTCACCGGGGTATCTGAAATACGAGCGAAATTTTTCACTAGCCGTAACTCGCAAACGTAGTATTTCAGGATATATGTTTATATGAACCGTTTCCATTATTTTCACGAGTAGAATAGGTTATGAAAGTCCCAGGAGAACTTCGTGATAAACCTGTATTTATCCCGTATCAGGGAAGTTTTAGCGGTTTATTATACGTGTTTTAAAAGTTTAAGCCATTATTTAAAAAAAAAATAAAAGAAAAAAAAGTAATTTCCGCTCAAGGATACGTAATGAAATGTTTCAAATAATTTCATTAAAATAATCTTAAAATATTGAACATTTTAGTGCAAATGAGTTTTTTTTCCATAATCGTGCATGGAAAATTGTTGAACACTCATAATTGTATTACGTTTCAGGAGACGATTTGGTGTACAACTTTCCTCTCGGCTCTTGAACAGTTCGATTTTTGGTACTATATTTACCCACAGCAAAAATCTTTTTGTTCAGTTTTTTTTTTTATCAAAATGTTTCTCAGATGGAATATTACTTAATTTAAAAAACCACAACAGCGTGACTTTTATTCAATTAGAATGCTTATCTGATTCATTTATCAAATACGATTTTTTTTTCTTTCCGCGTGAGGAGGAAAAATCTGCTCCTTATGATGATTTATCACCTCTCTTGGAACGAATTTTGTGATTGTTTTACAAGTCGCTGATAATGTTATGGACCGTACAGATATTTAATGGTAATTTTCCAGCTATAATCTCAATTGTAATACGTCGGTATTCTTAGATGATAGAATCTATCCGAGTTTCAAGTGCTGGAGTTGAAACGTCAATCGGACGTCCCAAACGGTTCTCATCAGTCGCTGATGTTCAACCTTCTTTAAATTTTTTTTTTACACGCTTGTAAATATTTTTCCGGTTAATACAATCTTTTCCGTATTGTTTGTTTACGAAAGTATACATTCACCAGTGTTTCACCTTAGGAAAGTAAAAAACGGACAATTGCACGCTGTTCAGCTAATTCGCTAACTTCAAGAGGATTAGGTATAATAAAATGAGATTTTGAGGTTATAAAAAAAAATAATGTTATCAAAAAACTGATAAAACGTCATCACAGAGTTATCAACTTACTATTTTGAAAGTATCATAACCCTTTTACCGACTGTTTTGCATCCAAAGCTGTTTGTATATTTAATTACTTTACACGATTCTCGTATATATATATTTTTTTTTACTTCTATACCTTTTGTCTTTAATTTTACCTTCTCTTGGATTTATTCAATATTTTTTTCTGATTAATAGCTTGCAATTTAGATGTATTTTTGCATGTAATCAAGTAACTAATAAATTGGTTACTGGTCACATGTTTTAAATTATTGTTGTTTTACATGTTTTATTGATTTTTCTTTTAATTTATTTATTATATATTTTTAAAAAATCCTGTCAACCTCGTAGTTTATTGTTTATTTTTAATATAGATATAGGAATTTCATATAAGTGATTACGAGTACTCCGCATTAAAACATGTTATTGACAGCAATTTTTACGTAAATTCGAAATCGGTATCAGGTGGGTTATGATGGAAATAAGGGAGGTATGTTTGAAATGTTCGTTTTAGACTATTGAGTCGGCCTTTATTTTTTATCGTTCACACTTGCATATACAGATGTCTGTTACAACAACAGGCATATTCTTGAGATATTTTACTGTTACTGATCGTATTTAATACTGTTTTAAGTTATACTAGAAATTAATTTTTCTTCAATAATTTTTATTTATTATAAAATTAATTTATTTTTCATGTGTTATGCTAAAACATTAATCGGATCTTTTGTAATTATTATAAAACATTTTTTCTTTTTTTTATTCTCGTTCTCGGTAAATGTAAGTGTCTTGTTAAAAATAATATTACTCATTTTTTCCGTATAATTTTGTTCACGCACGCACTCACGAATACTAAACTGTATTCACGGATGCGTGCACGTGAGTGCAGGTTATAAGTATTTATATGCATATTCTGAATTTTTTTATATGAAAACGGTTCGTTAGTGATGAATAGGTACTCTATCTTAAGGCGCTAATTAAACCACCTGATTTAAAAACTACTTTTACCTCAGGCATTGAATATTTTTTTGTTTTTCATTCCATCTCGGTTCATTTATTAATGTAAACTGAGTTGGGAGAAGCAAATTTACTTGTGAAACGTATTCTTTACTGATATTAAATAATTAATTGTTATTATTTATTGAAAAATCTAATTATCTCGTCTGTTTTAGATTTGTATTATATGACGACTTATTTATTATAAGGTTTATTCGTTTCAGATTGATATATTATGTGTTCTATCTCTTTAGCTCTAATAATAATGAAAGGAACTTATTTATTATTTATTAGTGCAACCGTTTGTATAATAAATAAACGATACGTTTTACGTAATATTGTTACGTAATATGTAAAACAAATTGTTAGGGATGTAGGATGTAGAGGGTATACTGAAATGAAACGACTAGCACTAGATAGGGAATCTTGGAGAGCTGCATCAAACCAGTCAAATGACTGAAGACAAAAAAAAAAAAAAAAATATTGTTACTACGATATATTTTTGTACATTTTCAATTATAAATAAAAATTTATCAAAAATTATAATTACGTGATGATATATCTAGTGATGTTTTTCAGATTGTTTAAAAATTAAAAAAAAAAAAAAAAAACTAGAATTTATCAATCAGAAGATAGGTCTCATAATTTTAGAAGGGAAATAAAAAAAAATGAGATCAACCGTTTTAGTTTTCACGGGTGATTTAGCACTTCTAATTCAAAAAGTCGAAACTTGCAGAAATTCAGCTTAATCTCTGAAAAAAAAGAAAAAATCACCATATAAAAAAAACAACTAAATAGGTCACAAAATAAATGCCTCAATTCATTTGAAAAACTTGAGTTGAAAAATCTTAATACTAGGAAAAACGATCCAATAAAATGGGTTGGAAAAAATGGCGGTCCAAAGAAAAAATCGAGAAAATGGAGAAAGCGTACGGAATAAATAAAGGAATCTGCAACAAAAAATGCCTTTTGGTAAACACAAAAATAACACATAATAACGCAGTAATTAAATCCAAACGTTTTTACAAATCGAAATGTTTAAACTATTAAGATTAAAGGAGAAATAGAAATAAAGGGAAAGAAGATTTTTAAGAAAAATTTAGGACCGGAAAAAATTAACGAAACCAGAAAAAGATAAAAAAAATAATTCCGCAAATAAAACCTGAAAAACCTCCGATTTGATAAGAAATCAATCATGTTTGTTTTACGTTCATCTTTCAAGAATTATAAAATAAATTTAACAAATAAACTTTCAAATTCTTTAAAATAGGAGAAAATTAGTTGAATTAATTAAAAAAAAAGAAGAGATAAGTTGATCTCTGAAGATGAAATTCAGTTAAGTAAACTTTTAGAAAAAAAATGAAAAAATTGTAAGTTTTCAAGCCGAAGTAAAGAAAAATCGAGTAGTTGATAAAAGAAACGTCATCACAATGAAGCGATCAAAAAAAAAATATTGAAAAAAGAAAACAATAGAAGAGATATAAAATTTGTAACGCAATCCGAACTGATGAAATCGATAAAAAAAATGGTGTTTGATTTTAATGAAGTCTGGTTATTTTTAATTGTACATTTTTCATGTGTACCGAATTTTGTTTAAATAAATACTTATATTTATGTTAATACTTCAAAACGTGAATAAATTTAGCAAAAACTCTTACAAATATTTAGAATATTTTTTTCAAATTTTAGTTTACAATGGGTATTTGATTTGTTTTCTGTTTAAATGTGTTTGTGTTTTATCTTTGTTTTATTTTATCGTGACTACTTTTCTATAAATTTTGCTAATTCATTTATTCCGAAGGTTATGCGTTATATATTTCTGTATTTTGAATTTATTGATGTGTTTTCTAATTTTGCTCGTTATTTTACGTTATAAATGGTTGCCGAGACCAGTTTATAATTTAACTGTTATCTCAATCTATGAACGTGGTGAGGACGTACCAAAACTACAGCAGAAAACAACCTTTCACACGATTTTTAAACACAATGTTTGATGTTGCATATGAAATATGTCTATTTTTCATAAACTACCTTTACATAAGTATTTAAAAGTACTGCAATTATATTGATACGTCAACATACGCGATCGGCATTTTATATAACAGATACTTCTAATCCGGGATCATAAAAGTGTTATTTGTGTGGATTAAACTCTTATTGGTTGTTTAAATGCCACGCCTGACAGGGATTTGAACCTGGGACTTCCTAATGAAAAGATGAGACGCTTTACTCTAACTTTAGTGATGACTCCGATTTCTCTAGTCCTTGAAGTTAGATTTAATTCCTACGCTTTTTTGAAATTTTATGGATCTGAGCTATATTCTTTCTTGTTACCATATGAGATGAATTCTTTTTTAGGGTTTCTTTTGTAATTTACTATTAACGTTTGTATGTATTTTTCTTTTCGAGGAAAACTTAATCTGAAAATAATATAAAATTGTAATCTTTTTCCCCTAATGTGTACGTTGCAATTTGTTCAACTAGTGAATAATAAGTAAACTCCCTCCTCCGACTGATGAGATGAGGATGATATGTATGACAAGTAATTGAGGTGTATCTTGGACAGATTTAGGTCGACCGTTCCTGAGACGTATGGTTAATTGAACCCCATCCACCAAAGTGCACCACCCACCAAAGTACATCGGTATTCACTTTCCAGTATTCAAATTCGTATAAAGGCAACTAGCTTTTACGAAGATTCGAATTCCAGAACCTTTGACTTCGAAAATCAGCTGTTAATCAACTGATTTACGACGGGCAGTTAACAACTAGACGACCTTATAAGAGACTACTACACTTTACAGATGGGCTATATAAAATTATAAATTAAAAAAAATTTAATTAATTTTTTAAAGAGATATTTGTAATTTATTTTAAGTGTAATTTTACTTTGAAATGATTGGTTTAAAAATTATTGAACGATTTAGTATATATCGATTTCCAGTACGACCGCCAACCTCCTGCCCAGTGTATCCGATATCAGTTTGGACTGTTCAATACTGTTCACAGGAAGTCGGAGTATACCAAGATAACCAAGTTGAGACGTTAACGTGTTGAAGATCTTGTGTAACTAATAATATAGATCATTGTTTCAACAGTTAAGTGTAAAAATATATATCTATCTGAACAACTGATCTAATTTATAATTTTATTCTGTGTGCTTAAGATAATTTCCAACGAGCTACTGAGTTTGCGGGTGCAGAACGATATCGGGCGATGGCCCCGTAATAGTGGCCGGGCTTGTATCCCTGGATTACCTTGTTCGGAAGAGGAAGTATCTACTTCAGATGCACCCATGGGTGCAGTTAAAGCGGATGTGGAAGCACAATTTGTTCATAGTCGAGAAATGGGATCAATTGAAGAAGGGCAGGTGGACCTATAACTGATTCTGGATAACCAGAGATGGTTGTACTGAAAACACGGGGAACCGGGATACCAGCTGACCCGATTTGTTACCGGTCACGGATGTTTTAACGGCATATTTGTGCGTGCAGAAGCTGAGACCCTCCACGGACTGTGATTATTCTGGGGGAGGGGGAGAAGGCTACTGTACAGTGTTCATGTGCGATTGGTTGTTACAGTATTGGGAAGCATGACGGAGAGAATTTGGCGTGCTTACTTCAGAGAATATCATAAGGACTAATCGGCAGACCGAGCGATCGTGGCAAACGATGTCTTCCACAATGCTGGTTAAGATAAAGATAGCAGAAGTGCAGTTCAGGAGTGAGGAATTCTTCCGGAATCTCCCTCGGGATTGTTTTCATTTATAAAAAAAGCTGCGAGTTGGTGAATGTATGTATATGTATAGGTACATTGTATATTTATATGTGTACGTATATATATATATATATATATACACACACAGACATATGTATAACTTTTTTTTAAATAATCATTCTTCATAATAGACCGATTAATCTTTCACCATTTGGAAATGTACAACTCTTTAAATTATTGTATATGCAAATTGTTTATTTTACGCGACTAGCAATAAAAAAAATATAAAAAAAATTCAAGATATTTGCTAGTGGACGTAATTAGTACTTATAATTCGATCTTTTAAAGTTATATTACTTTTTTAGTATTGAATAATTTCAATTGGATCATTTTTGTACGTTGTAGCGCAATCATTGTATTCGATTATATTATATTTTTTCAGAGAAAGGTTTTCTAGAAAATTTCATTCTGAACTCGTTTCATTTCAATCTAGAAGTATAAGAAGCGAAGGAAAAAAAAATAGTCTCTACTTTATTGGATTTTTGTTTGTAAATTGGATCTTAATTTAATGGCTAAATGTATTTTCCGATTTAAAGTTCTTTAAAGTACATTTAATCTATTTCCAAAAAAAAACTTTTGTAATGTGTTTAAAATTTCACCCTTTTGACTAATTTATAAAACAAACGCGATATCAAATCATTTTGCCTCTCGCCATTTGTTCTTCTGATTATTCATTTTTCTGTTTATGTCGTTTGATGCTATTTTAAGTAATTTGATTATTTCCTCGTCGATTAATCGGTTTTTTAACTCTTAATTTAATCTTAACTTCTATAGACGTCAAGTTATATATTAGCTATCGTTAAGGTGTGTCATACTACGTACAAATTGATCGTAAAACATACATAAAAAGGTTATACGCCAATGTCCTTTATTAAATTTTCTGTATACCGTGTATAAATAAATTTAAGGAATTATAAAAATGGTTTATTACGCTCTAACTGAACCGTTATTATCATACAAAGCCATTGTTTGGGGTAATTTAAATAATAGTGTGCTACATCCTGTAATTGTATCAGTAAATTCTTTGTGAGGAATATCTTCAAGTAAACCGTGTCTATCTGATTACAACACTTCATTTACTTTTTCACATTAATAATTTAAACTATTTTTTTTTTTTTTTGGCAATAAAAACTTTATTAAATTTTTGTTGTACTCAAGTCAAGTTTGGCAATTTATTTTTTGAGTTCAAAAGTACCTTTATAATAAAAATTGAGTATTTGTACATTTATGATAAAATAATTCCGTTTATTGAAAAACAAAAAAATAAAAATAAAGTTATGAATTTTGGTTAATCAGGAGGCTTTTTTTTAATGATTAAAATATCACAAAAATTGATTTTAAATAAATTAAAAATGAATTTTTATTTATTTTTTAAATTTGGCAGCTCCCTCATCAAGGGAGGGGTGTTAAGTTATTTTAGTGAATTTATTGTTTAACAAAATTTCGTTTTGAGCGTTAAAAAATATGAAATTGCAGAAATGTTTATTTTTTTTTCATTTTGGAGGTTCCCATGTTCAAGGAGAAGGATTCTGGTAAAATTAACTTTAAGAAAATAATTCATAAGTGGTGGTAATGAATTAATAAAAGAACCTTTTACAATTGTTAAAAAAAAGATACGGAAATAACTCTAAATAAACAGAGTTTTAATATGAAGGGGTGAACATTTTTGGTTAATTTTTTTTAAAGAAATTTTAAAGAATAAGGGTTATCAAAAGGTATTACCTGTTTGCCAAGTTAAAGAAAATCGGTGAACGGGATCCAGAGTTTTAAGACCAAATACAGGCCAACATACAAACATACGCACAAATGCTCGTCTGACAAAAATAGATTTTTTGATTTGGGGAGTTATGGATTATAAAATTTTTTTCTCATGTTATGTACAGTTCATTGAAATCTATTTTTTTCTTAATTTTTTTAAAATGTCTTCAAGACACAAAACTTGAAAAAAAAATCAATTTTTTTTTTTTTTTTTTTTACCTATCTCTGAACTTTGCCGTTATAACTACAGCAGAATTATATTTCTACAGCCCGAAAAGTAAAAATCGGAAATCAATTACTGAAAATTTTAAAGAGATTGATGTTAATAACGTTTGTTAATTGCCATTCATTTTGAGCAACCTTTTTTTTATTTTTTTATTAAATCTGTTGTCAACGAACTAACAGTTCGTTATTGAATTCAGTATGTCTGTGAACGTATTTTGTCTCGGATGTTGATTTTGGTTTCGGATTGGGATTAACCATCGTTAGAGGATTAAAAAAAGTACATGAACGGCCGCGATCGGATCGGGTTCACCTCAAAATGGCCACCAAAATTAAATTATTTTTATAATCATTACGGAATATCGGTGTAAGCTAAGTTGATTCAAACGCTTTAACGTTAGGTTTACTAAAATGCATAAAATAAATAAATATACATTTTTTAAATCAAGTATAAGACCCCAGAATTGAGGAAAAAATAACCTAGATGGCCTAGATGGTGTTCATATCCCTCATTCGGACATCCCAACCCCGGAGGAGGAAGACACCTACCCACCTTCTGACGTTACCGGTCGACACACCACCCCCTCCGTTCCGAGTCCTGAGGGGCCTTACCGGAGATCGTCTTTAGATCCTCTAATGATTACATCTCACAGTCGTCAGCCAAACCTCAGTCGGGATGCCATCGATGCAAATGCCTCGGCAGACATTTGCATCAGTAAAATACAAATCAAATTTTGCCTTCAATAGGCCTCAAACGTACATATTCACATCCAACCTAACATGATTCCCTGAAACTAACTAACCGAAACCGCGGAAGCGCGGACCCCGCGCCTAGTCCAAATTTGACAGCACCGTTCGTGATAGTGAATGCCTCAGAAAACGAACGAGCTTAAAGTTAAATCCGTGCTACACTCATACCAATCAAAATTATGTTTTACGCAACATAGAAATTAAGATCTACACCCAAATAAGTTGATCCAATTAAGTCACCTAACAAGGGGAACGTAACCTCATTTCGGTTCGAGCAGAAGCGGTGGACAAACCCCCCACCCTCACCCCGTCCTACGTGGAGTCTCGCGCGGCATTACCAAGTTACAATCAGGACCGCCACCGGCGGAACGAAGTCACGTCCCCGGTTGCACGGGCTACCATAACCCGGCAACGCGGCCACCCCCGACAGCAGGAGCCCCAAATCGAATCAAAAATAATACCAATATAACCTTGGCACGATGCCAATGCGCCTACCTCTAACTAATCCAATGCGTAGGCCGGAACCCCAGCTACCCGGGATCCTTCCACGATCGAGTACCTCGATCAGACACCCTCTGCAGACACATCGCAAGGCCGCGAAGAAAACCAGCCACTATAGCTCATTCCTCGCGGATCATCCAGTTGGTACGGAGATCCAGAAAGGAATATATTCTCTCAAGTTCCCTAACAGCTCGTAAACATTCGACCTGGTATCTGGGACAGACGTAGAGGTCGTGGTTCACTGTATCATCAGTACCACAATCCGGGCATTGACTCGAATCCACCAAACGAAATCTAGTCAAACTCGCCCGAAAGGCACCATGCCCAGAGAAAAACTGTGTGATATACCGATTGGGGGAGATCCATCTAATCGCACCTAAATTAGACACTATAGGAAATATACCATGCGTGTAACGACCTGTGGGGGATTCGTCCCACCTGACCTGCTAAGACGCAAGGCTTCATTCGGACAACGTACGATACCTTGGACTTTATTTAAACCGCCGCCTATCATGGAAAAATCAAATGAGAGAAAAGAGAAAGCGATTAAATATCAAGTTAGGCGGTTGAACTGGATACTAGGAAGGAGGTCCGTGTTACCGTTAAACAACAAAGTATTGCTGTGTAAGACATTTTTAAAGCCAAAATGGGATACAACTTTGTAACTTTGTGGTACGGCAAACTATAGCAATATCGTCATCATCCAAAGGTTCTAGAACTAAGTACTAAGGAACATATCAGAGGCCCCATAGTTTGCGAACAACAGGTCCCTGATGATATACATTTGTGAAGAAATTGACCGGTTAAGCTCAAAGTATTTACTTAGGTTGACACGCATGAAAACCAGCAGATGTGAGATGACTGAAAAGATTGCATGTGTTAGATCTGTGACTGTTATGCGATAAATATTACCATTTCATTTGTTTTGTTGTTATGTTGACCATTATCCTTTTTGATGTGAAACGTCTTTAAAAATCACACCGAAACATACGGATACCAGAACAGACATTTGTAGCGTAACGAAAGAGTCTATATCGTCCTGCCTTAATAACTCTCTATTAGCCTCAGAGAGGTAAATGCGGTGTCATTTTATAACTTTCATGGTCAGCTCGTCGATATGACTTTGATAGTTTGCGTCACTGACGACCAGTTTGGCGGGGAGAGGGCATAGCGCAGATCGGCCAAAACTGGCGCTCTCGCTCATTTCCATTCAGTGTAGCTCACGACTTAGACGTAATATCGCAGCGATTCATGTGTTTATGTTTAGAGTTTGTCGAGATAGATCAATTTAAGTAATAATAAGTGTATTTTGGACAATATTTACGTAAAAAAAGTATACATTTGTGTTAAGTAGAAGTTAGAAATATTAACTTCGTTACAAATGAATTAATAATTGAGACAACACCTTGACCTCCGTAGGGAAAGATACCCGTCTTGTGACGATCATCTCGGTCACCACACCACCACCACCGTTCCTAGCCCAACAGGCCTAGGAGTTCGTCTTTTGGACCTCTGATAGAATGTCACCGAAGCAAATGCCTCGGCAGATATTTCCATCTGTGTATTTACACAACCTATTATCGCTGTTGTACGGCTCTCTACCGAGCGCGATCCCTGCGCCTTCCTCTAACATCGAAGGTTTCACAAAAAACATCTTCCTATACTTTAATTAGACTATGCGTTCCGATCATTAATTGATTGAGTCTAAACATCAAAAATACCTGACCTCACACCAATAAATCAAGTATTGATCACAACAACGACTTTTGTCCTATACAATTTATTCAAAGTCAAAAAATGTGTAAATGAAATTTAATAAGCGTACTAGGAAGCCATGTGGTGGCCACATCAGATTTTTTTTTTTTAAATGAAAAGTATAAAATATTATTTCAAAAACTTTTGATATTTTTTAATTTTTTTCTATTGTTATTATTGAATTACTATTTATCATAAATTTTCTTTTACAATCAAAGGTTAATAATTATTAATAAATCAATATATTTAAATTAAAAAAAAAAAAATAGAAAAAAGGAGATGAATTCTGATTCGAACCGATTGTTCGTGCCTTCCGTTTGTAAGATCCAAATATTTCATTAATTAAAATTTTATTTGGCTATATTTCTGAAACCAATGAAAATAATACCACTTATGATATATCGTTGAAAATCTCTCAATCAAAAATTATTACTGAAGAAAAAGTCCAAATACCAAATGTTTTGGGATTTTGGGCGTTTTCGGACACTTTTGGTTCAATCGATTGCAATGTCAAAAGGGGTGATGCACAAGATGTTACAACAGTCCTAAATCCATAATTTAAACATCCTACTGGTAATCGTTTTTTAGTTATGCGAGATACATACGTACGTACAAGATGTCACGCCGAAACTAGTCAAAATGGATATTTCCATTGAAATCTTTAAACCTAAATTTTTTGCGATCACAATACTTCATTTACTTCGTACAAGGAAGTAAAAATGAACCGGTATAAAAGAAAACAAAAAAGTTTCATAAATTAATTACGGGTAAATATAGTTGAAATGAAAATTTTGATGATAAATCTAGTAAAAAAATAACCCGGTGGGATATTTATTACTTCTGGATTAAAAGTGTATTTATTTAACTGATAAAACTGTAGTAGAATCACTTTTTTTGTTGTTATTTTTTCACGTTTTAGATGGCTATCACATCATGGCTACACGTACACTTTCTATTATCATCTCATAAAACAACAAATGGCGTTCGTATTTTTTCCCCTGTAATTTTAGTAACACTATAACATTTTGTATGTTGTACTTGTTTTTCAAGTATTATTTATTTGCTAGTTAATATTTATTATTGTTATTATTTGTATTCTTTTTTATTTTACATATTATCTTGCATTTTCTTAGGTTATACGGGTGGTGGATTATTTAATAATCGATAAGGCTTTCTAGTTTTGATTTTATGTAATTTTTTTATAAATAGTTTTTAAGAGTAAACTTTTTTCATATTTATTTCAATAACAGTCTGGTGTATCTTTTGTATTTTTATCGTATGTTTTATTTAGAAAAAAAAATTATGCTATGCGCTCTAATTTTGTAGACTTTGAAGTCTACAAAAGCCTACAATAAATATTAAGCATATAGATCAATTAGACTTATTATATTTTAACTAGATTTTGTAAATATTCGCTGCTAGGCAACTTGTTACATAACGATCTCATAAACTACTTTTTTTTTATTGGTTGGCGTTTCTCCTTTGTGAATTAACAATGAATTCGTGGATCTTTAAAGTTTCTAAAGTTATCGCATTTGGTAACGGGAGGAATTTCAAAATCGGTATAAAGGAGATGACAAAAGAACTAAATAATTCGTTATTTGACCGATTACGATTAATAAAACAAACGTCTAGTGGAATATTTTATTATTATTTATGAATATAATTTAAACCACATTAATACTCGTATTTATGTTAGTTATTATAAAGGAACATTTTTTTTTAAGACATTAAGAAAATAATTGGAATGGTTTATTGTACGATAAAGATTACTGTTAAAGCAAGGACCGTTTTTAAATAAAAATAAAACTGAAAATACGAACAACCTTTATTTCTTACGCATAAAAACTGCATTTATTTACTACTTTTCTATACAGTTGTTTCAACTTCCAACACATTTTTCATAGCGTTTCATTAGCTTATTTATTCCCTTTTTAAGAAATTCTATCGCCAGTGACATAAACCACGCACTAATGCCATTTTTTAATTCGTTATCATCGTTAAACCTTTTTGATGCAAGCCGCTATTTAAGGTTAAGAAAGGTGGATAATTGAAGATTTTCCGACAAAATATTTCCAATATTCTCACTATTTGATTTGACCCGGAGTTGTCATGCAGAAACAAAATCCCTTGGCAAAACATCCCACGTAGTTTACTTTTTCCATAATTCTTTAAGGATTTTTTAACGTTTTTTGCAATACGGCATTCACAGTAGTTCCGAGGTCACTAAATTTGACAAGCAAGAGACTCTTTTTGACCCAAATAATACCATAGTCGTTTGTTTCTTTACCGAACTTTCTTGTTTGAATTTCTTCGGTCTTGGAGATGATGAATGCCGCCATCGCATCAACTGCTGCTTTGTTTTAACTGATGATCGATTAACCAAGTTTCATTTACAGTAACAATGGGAAATAACTCATCATATTCATTTTCATAAATACCAAAAAGATGGCTTTCCTTGTGTGGTGACGGTTAACATTTTCGGGACTCATCCGGTACAGTTTTTTATAGGCTAGTTTTTCAGTCAAATCTTCTTAATTAAAAAAACAGGAAAAACAAAGACAGTTGTGACACCGGTGAACGGCCAGTTTTCTCTAATTTTTCGTCAACTTTTTCAATCAAATCATCACCGACGTCCGGCAAATACTTTCTACATCACGGACGTTTGTTCGCCCTTCTCGAAATGAACGGCATCATTATCTTATTTTAGCGTCACTCCTGATATTCGACTCGTAAACAAAAAAATTTACGTGTGAATTTCAGAAAAACATTGGATTTTTCGTAAAGAATTTGATTATTCATCTTATTCCTTCTCGGCGGCATCACGAATTATAGTTTTCATTACAAACGGTTGAACGTAAACAACTAACAACAAAATTACTAGTTTACTGTTGCTACCAGCCGACTATTGTCTGATATAACTTAAGTTACGCAAGAGTAATCTGTTTACATCGCGTATATAGGCGGCAAATTCAAAACGGTGTTTATTTTAAATCAGGTCTCATTTTAAGACGGAAATATGTTATTTTGAGTAAAACATTTGTCAAAAATAATGTACTTTAGTACATTATTTTTGGCTGCTGTTTACAGCAGCCTCAGAATGAACAGAGGAGACCTCTGTTCAAGCTTTAATTTTTTTTTATTCGTCTGTCTAAGCTTCTTGGTTGCAAAGTTAAAGTAGTTTGAATACGATCATTTTTTATCGTAAAATATGTGTCCCTTTAATTTTTTGTACTAGTGTAGTTTGAAATTGTGTAGCCAATTCGGTTTTCTCTCTACTTCAAGACGACATTATATACTACGGTTCTGTTAACGAAGTTAGAAAATACCTTCGAAAAGTTTTCTGGAAATCATCACCATCTTTTCCATTACCACGTAATTGAGTTAGCTGGACTTTTTTCAGAAGTCCATTCACAGATTTGTTTTCAAGACTTGTCACGGAATTTACTTTTGTAAAATCTGTAAATATGGAAGTTGTTGATTTCTTTATCAACCTTTCCTAAAAAATATTTTTTTACAAATTATTATATCTTTTTTGGTCCCTATTTTTTTTTCCTAATATTATTATTTAAGAAGCCAAAAGAGTACTGAAATGTTATTCTTAATGTAAAGAATGTTGTAAGTCACTCATTTCTTTATTAGTAAAAAATCCGATGTGAACACTACTTGATTTCTTTGTACGTCTATTAAATTACATATACACATTTTTTGTTGCACATCATTTAAATTTATTTCATTTGAAAGTGAAATACGATCCTTCAATTCTTTAATAAAATGGACAATTACACAATTGCTGAAATATTAGTTTTTATTAATATCAAATATTTATACAATTAGTACCAAGGAAAGAATAAAAAGATTAAGAAAAGATGATGAATATAAGGAGAGAAAAAATTTGAAAAACTAGTGAACATGTACACAAATTAAGAACAGAAGAATTATATCAAACCAAAGAGCGATTAAATGATTGGCAACAAAAAACAAATAAACGAAATGATGATCGACTTAGGGAGAATATTGCCCGACAATATCAAAGGAGTAATGAAATAAAAGATAGAATTTTTTGCAATTTATTGAAGATCGGGCGTGTATGCCTCAGTGTATATGTTGTTCTTGTGAGGTTCTATTTTTCACTCATCTATAGTTAACTTTAATGTAGATAAAATTAAACAGAAATTAAAGTAAAAAATAAAAAAAATAAAAATGCGATTCTAAATTATAATTTTCAATTAATATTAAATAATCAGATGTTTTATCAAATCTATTACATATACACATATGTAATAATGCCTATTAAATTGCATATACAAATTTTTAAAAGTACATAAAATTTGATTTCACTCATAACTTCTGATTTTTTCATATTTTTTTATTGTTATTATTAAATTATAAATTCTTGTAAAAATCTTTTTACAATCACGGGTTAATAATTATTAATAAATCAATATATTTAAATTAAAAAACGTTAAAAAAAATAAAAAAGGAAATGGAAGTCTGATTCGAACCTATGTGCCTTCCCTCGTAAGATCAAAATATCTCAATTAAAATTTTATTTGGCTATAACTCTGGAACCAATGAAAATAAGTACCACTTATACTATATCGTTGAAAATATCTCAATGAGGTCTTATTACTGCAGTTAAGAAAAAGTCCAAAATCCAAATTCTTTGGCATTTTGGGCTTTTTTTGACATTTTAGGTTCAGTCGATTGCAATCAAAAGGGGAGGTGCACAGCTATATGTTCCAACAGTTCTATATCCAAAATTTCAACATCCTGCAGCTAATCGTTATGAGTTATGCGAGATACATACGTATGTACTTACGAACGTACAGACGTCACGCCGAAACTAGTCAAAATGAATATTTCCGTTGAAATCTGAAAACAGAAAATTTTCGCTTCCACAGTACTTCCTTTACTTTGTACAAGGGAGTAAAAATTGTACCTCTAAAGGGATATATATGTATATATATGATATGTTACAGGTTCGATAAACAAATATTGTCGCTTAAATATATTCATCATACATGTTATGTCGCAAAAGCGTTATTACTGGTACGTATGAAAAATTGTAGCCGAATAAAGATTTCATTTCGTACTTTATTAACTCATCTGATTTTCAGTACATTTACACCACATTTAAAAAAAAATCTTCATTTTTTAAACAATTTCTTTTAATTTTTAAACCTACAATTATACCAGCAGATTTGATTCCAGCATATAAGAAATGTTTCCTTAATTGAACCATTCTTCTTATGTCTAATCTCTTGTCTTTTTTTCTTGTCCGTTCCCTTTTTACTTCTTAATTGAGAAATTACTTCATCTTGTATATGTCTGTGTCTGTTTTACTATCTTTTTTTTTGTTTATATCTACTTTACTTCTCTGTAATGATACATCGCACCTAACTCGTTCCTGAATCCACCGGGTTGTTCGAGTGGTGAACACATCTTCCCAAATCAGCTGATTTGGAAGTCGAGAATTCCAGCGTTCAAGTCCTAGTAAAGGCAGTTATACTAGTATACGGATTTGAATACTAGATCGTGAATGCTGGTGTTCTTTGGTGGTTTTTTTTCCGCCTGGGCCGGACCGACTTGGTGGTATTGCGCCGCCCAGGGGAGTGTCTTTTAACTCTAATAGGCCTCCCCACCTGCCGGCTATATACCGGCATGGCAGGTCGGCCTACCGGTGTAGCTCTTTTGAGAGAGTAATCATTGATTTTTGCCCAAGTTTAGACACCACACCATACCTCCTGTGTCATGGTGTGGTGCCGGGTCTTTTCCTAAATTACTTATTTTCCTTAACCCTATCTCATACCCTTGGAGTCCCCAGCGGCTCATCGGGACCGACACACCTCGGCATGCCGACCCTCCCCGCTGGGGCTATCCACCCAAACCTAACTGCAACTAATAGCCCATCCGTCGCTCATCTTCATTCTTTTTGGAGATAACCCTTTTTACAAAGTCAGCAACTCTTCCCTAATTCTCTTCGCTAGCTAACATAAATTCTACTATATTGGTTAGTTCCAATTCTGTAAGCGCCGCATTAAACCTTAGCTCGGCCCACCTGTTACAGTCAAAAATGGTGTGCTCGGCGTCATCCAGTTCCCCGCAGTACATGCACCCAGGATCTTCTCTTCTCCCAACCTTGTGCAAATAGTTGTTAAAACATCCGTGCCCTCTGAGGAACTGGGTCAAATAATATTCCACCTCGCCGTGGTTTCTCATGAGCCAGGATTTAACCATTGGTATAAGAGTCTTGGTCCAACGGGCAACTCCATCCTCCGCCCACCTGTCCTGCCAGGCTTCAATGACTGCACCTCTGATCTCCTGTTCCGTCCTTCCATTCGCCTTATCAACGCGTTGGTTGGCTATCAATTCTATTGGAGGTGCTCCTGCTAGGACGCATAAGGCATCATAAGATACTGTTCTATAGGCCACTGCAACACCTAGAAGCACCCTTCTATGTGTCCTCGCCAGCTTCTCTCTATTTCTCCTAATGGAGAAGGCACTCCAACAGGCCGGTACAGCATATAGCAGCGAGGACACTATTGTTGATGCTATCAGTCTTCTTTTAGAAGCCCTAGGGGCTCTCTGATGTCATCAGTACATTCAAACGTTTAATCATACCCTCAACCTTTTGGCATACTCCATCAATGTGCTCAGAGTATTTGCAATTCTTTTGTAAAATAACTCCTAGATATTTCAGGGAGTTAACTTCTTCAATGACCCTCTTCAATGACGTCTTCAATGATTAATTCTTACTTCCATTCGATCCAAAATTCTTCTGCCGGTGAAGGTAATGCACCGACATTTTTCTATTGCCAATTCCAGAACCCTAGAGCATAACCATTGATGTATTATGTCTGCAGTAGCGTTTGCCCTGTTCCGTATCTCCATACCCTCTACCAAGACTGCGAAATCATCGGCATATGCAATAACTTCTACGCCTACCAGGAATTCACTGTTTAATAGCCCGTAACTGTAATCCATAACAAAGGACTATAATCCATACCAAAGGGCCCAGGACCGACCCCTGCGGGGCACCACTATTCATTAGGAACTCTATGGCCTCTCCTGAGTTTTGACTATACATCTCCTGTCATTCAAGTATCCCTCGACCTGTCTACAAAGATATGGACTCAGTCTCTTTTCTGCAACTGCCTGAATGATGTTGCTCCATCTAATGGAGCCAAAAGCATTTTTAATATCCAGTGATACCAAAAGAGGGATACTCCTGGTACGCCAGGTACCTGTTCTCACTCTGATGTCCTATTCAGTAATTCTACTTGTGGCCTGTACAGTCGAGCGTCCCCTCCAAAAGCCATATTGATTGGGACTAATCCCTACTCCTTGCTCCAGCTCTTGAATGATCCTGGCGGCCAGCATTTTTTCAACAAATTTCCCCATTGTATTAAGGAGGCTCAGCGGTCTATATGCTATATTTACTTCATTTGGTGCACCTTTAGGTAAGAATACGACCCTACCTCCTTTCAACAACTGGGGAAAACTTTATTTATCAATCCATAACTGGCTACCTCCACCATCTCCCAAGGGGCTTTGTGGATTAGTCCCTTAATGACCGCATTAATAAGGATCTTATCTGGTCCCGGACTCTTTTTGTCAGCTATACTCCTCGTCACTGACTTCAGCTCGTCCAAAGTAAATCTTCGGCTTTCACACATCGTTAATGTTCTCTCTTCTGGCGCTATTCATGGGAATAACTTCTCTATCTCACACTCAGCTTCGGCCTTCGCGAGGACCGGTAGATGTCTACCAAACGTTTTTGTTACAATGCGTTAGGCTTGTCCCAAGGGTCGGTATCTAGTTCCTCGCATAGCTTAAACCAGCAATCCCTTTTGCTCTTTTTAATAGCCTTATTGAGGGTCTTTCTCGCTTCAATGTATTGCTTTGCCATGTCGTGGTAGCCCTCGTTACCGCTCTTCAGAAGCCGTTGCTTCATTCTCCGAAGCGTTTGCGATGTTTGCCTTAAGCTCTCTATCTCAGTAGTCCACCAGTATACGACGCGGTTCCTTGTTGTGTTCCCAGCTACTCTTTCAATTTCCTGCTTTATGATATTTGCTAAGGCCTCCGGTGTTTGATGCTGAATATTCTGCAATCTGTCTGCTGTCTTCTTTGGTGGTTGGGTTTCAATTAACCGCACATCTCAGGAATGGTCGAATTGAGACTGTACAAGACTATACTTCATTTACACTCATAAATATCATCGTCATTCATCCTATGAAGTAATAGCTAAACGGTAATTCTCGGAGGCTAAACAGAAAAAAGGAAATAAAATACTCGTTCCTGGTTCCACCAACAAAAACATTAACATTAGCAAAAAATGTTAATGTTACATATATAGAGTTGCAATTGATATTTAAGTTAAATTATTAGTAAAACAAAGGAACAAAATAGAAAAAGAAAAGAAAAAACCAAGGATGCAGTAAAAATAAATCATTTAGAAAAGGCAAAAACTTTTGTGGTTTTCTGCTGGACTGCTTATTAGTGTTTTATTATTCCTTTTCTCAATATATATATATATATATATATAATTTTTTTTTTACTATACAGCTTTGCGATATAATATATAATGGAAAAGTGTTATGATCGGGTAAAATTTTCATGTGTTGTACTTTTGTAGATTTTGACGTTTCATAACTCCCTTCATAAGTTTATCATTGAAAAATTCCGTACTTATAAATTGATGAGTTCTGTACACGGGAAATTATTGTCATTTAATTTTGATCGCAATCGGTCAGGAAGGAGGGATTAGAACTTTATAGGTCTCTTATCTCAAAATTTAATTTAAAGTGAAGATACATTTTTTCACATAATTTAATACCCCTCGGGTAACTAAGGGATTATCTGATCTTGTTCAGTCTTATTCAAATCCCCCCATAAATCAGCGGGAGGAAACACCGGTTTTTATTTTTGTCGTTTTTTGAGTCAAAGTCCATTCATGTTCCAATTAGATTCCATTACGCTAGCTTGTTACTTCCTTTATATTTATTTTGGCCATTTCATTACGGGAAAGCCGATATTAAGCCTAATTTTTTTTTTGTTTTTTCATCAGTTGACTTCAGAGTGGATTAATTGATTTTATGAATGTTTTTTCGATGACTTATGAATATGGATCACTGATTAATATTTAGTTTTGGTTACAATTGGTCAAGGTGTGGTGGGGAAAATACTGTCATATTTTGTCCAATATCTCAAAATTTTATTTGAAGAGTAGAATAATCTTTTTTTTCCATAATCTTTATTATCCTATTTTATTTATTATTTCACTTAATTTTTATCCTAAGTACTAATTGTCAAGGACGAAGCCCTTATGTCGTAATAAATACTGACGATGATTATTTAGTAACTGAATCCTGCAGTTACTTCTTAATATTCAATTTAAGAGATTGATATTACTTTTAGTTATTTTGTTCTTTTAATCGTTTAGCGTAACCGATTCTGTGAATTAAAAAAAATTCAAAATAACATTTAAAATTACATTCCCTGAACCGCCGGCCTCAGCTGTTTGAAACTTACAACGTGTGTTTTTTTTTTAATCTGTAAAATGTTTCTTTCGTTTGTTGATTTTATTCATGATCCTTAGCGATAAGTTTCCTATCCTTTCCTTCCTTCTTCTTTGCCGTATCAATTTCTCATTAATTCATCTGCATCATCTTTTATGTTGTCGATTAAACGGTATTTCTTTGCATACGTCTTCTAATTATTTTTTTAACTTTTCTGCTGAAAGAGATAAACTACTTTTTTCGATTGTTTTGGGCTATTTCAACCATCCTGATTAAAAATTATTTTCATGATGAAAGCCTTGATGACAAACTCATTCTTACATTTTATTCTATTTTCGTTAATTGATTTTTTTCTGAATTATCCTATAATTTTCTTACTTTACTTCAATACTTCCTCAACATGTATACCCTTAACGTTATTTTAATTCCATTCTGTACATTTAAACTACTAAAATTATGTATTCTTCGTCTAACGCTATGATATTTCTTTTCTTCTTTTGTCTTTTTAATTGTATTTTATTAATCCCTTTAGGAAATCCAGAGTCGGGGGTTATTTTCCGTGGAAGAATCCATTAAGTTACGAAAAAACAGATAAAAGCGAATAATACATATCGGTATAAAATACATTGATTTAAATCGTGCGCTATTCAAAGTCTAGGAAACACTAACCTTTTAGCTTTTGTTTTTTAGGCCGTGTCAACCATCGATTATTTGCGCAGCAAGCGACTATTGAAGGGGCTGTTACTCCCCCTTTTAGAAATCATTCCTAAGCTCTTCATAAAAATCCACCCTATATAGAAGCATTAACTCTTACTTTATGTTAGCTTTCTGCTTCAAAAAGGGTGACTGGTTTTCCTTGCTAACAGTACAGCTTAATATTTTGTATGAGTATTTTAATCATTTAAATCGTATTAATGTTTGTTGTTTTTTTCTTAAATTATTTCTTCGTATACAATTTTTTTTAAACTTTTTGTGGTTAGTATTTTGAGAATGTAGTACGATTACAGCTTAACGCATATTGATTTTATTACAGTTAAAAAGTTGTCAGTTCTCGGAGTCTATATAAGACTGCGGTTCTTAAACCAGCCAGGTATAAATTTTATTTGGAAATGTTTAAAAAGTAAATTTTTCTGAGGAAAATTTTCGTTTGTTAAAGATATAGTCGATAGTAATTTTATATTTTAATATTAAAGAACTCCTTTGTATAAAGAACAGCGCGGTGGTGTAAACTTGAAAATGATACAACGGCCCTTTTACTCCTCGAGAGGAGTGCGATAGGGATGTATCCTGTCTCCGATCTTATTCAGCATTTACGGCGAATATATCATGCGGAAGAGGTTGGAAAACTGGTATGGCCGGCGTATAACCAACTTAAGGTTTGCTGACGATACGACCCTGTTCGCAGGCTCTGTAGTTATTTGAATTCTAGATCGTGAATACCGGTGTTCTTTGTTAGTTGGGGTTTCAGTTCACCACACATCTCGGGTACGGTCGACCTGAGAATGTACAAGACTACACTTCCAATTAAATTCATACATATCATCCTCATTCATCATCTGACGTAATACCTTACGGTGGTCCGGAGGCTAAACTGAAAAAGAAAGGCTCTGAAGTTGAAATGAAGGAGATCCTCGACCGAGTTCAGCGAGAAAGTAAGGCGCTAGGGCTGAAATTAGATATCTGTAAAACAAATCGTCGGCTTTGTCTACGGTCATAATCGTAGACAAAGCCCACGATCTTCCACTCAGTGATGCGCTGTGTTATTTTGATAAGGTGGACCGTTTCATATATTTAGGATCCACAGTAGAAAAAGATGGGAGCTCATCGGTCGAAGTACGAAGAAAAAGTTTCTTAGCGAATGAGGTGCTTAAGAAGTTGTGAGATATTTGGAAGGATAGGGCGATCACGAGGACGAGTACAAAGCTGAGACTGCTTCAGATACTAGTCTTTCCAGTAGTCATGTACAGCGTTTAGAACTGAACCATCAAGGCGGAAGACCGGAGGATAATTGATGCGTTCGAAATTTGGACCTGCAGAAGAATGCTCCACATCACGTGGACGGAAAAGAGGACGGACAAGTTGATTTCAAACGAGCTCGATATGCAGAGGAGGTTGACTGCAATATGTTTTTAGCGCATCCTCCGCTTCTTTGATTTTCGCCAGCTCCGTAGGCCTGGCGAAAATCTTGAGAGGCTAGTCGTAGAGGGAAAATCAAGGACACCAGGTCACGCGGAAGACCGCCGAAAAGATTGCTTGACCAAATTGAAGAGGCGACTGGAGGAACGTTAGGCATATTGATTCAAAAGACAGGGGTCCGTAAAGTATGGCGGGATATGATTTGAGTCACCGACACTCAAATATGACAAGAAGGATTGATGATGATGATTGTAATATCCATTTGTTAATACATTTCAGTTTACAAAGTCGTTTACGTAAATGGTTTGTTGCTCCTTACATTTGAAATGTTGTTTTTAAGTATATTTCAATTAACTGTTTATATCCATATCATTTATAATGTACAGTTCTTTGTATTCGTGTTTAATTTATAACTAAATATTTGTTCAACTGCTTATGATAAACTTGTACAACGTTATTTTCCCGCTCATTTTTACTTCATTATACGAAGTAAAGGAATTATTGTAATCGCGAAAAATTCTGGTTTTTAGATTTCAGTGGAAATATCCATTTTGATCATGTCTGAATCCATTTTCACTAGTTTCGGCGCGACTTCTGTCCGTACGAATGTATCTCGCATAACTCAAAAACGATTAGCCGTAGGATGTTAAAATTTTGTATTTAGGACTGTTGTAACATCTAATTGTGCTCCTCCCCTTTTTGTTTGCAATCGACTGGGCCAAAAATGTGCATACAGTCAGACCTCTAAATAAAGTGGGATTTCAATTTTGGAACATTTGGGTCTTATAAGGGGAAGGCACGTCGGTTCGAATCCGACTTCATATACATATATTCTTTTTTAATTTAAATATACTGATTTATTAATAATTATTGATCTCTGATTGTAAAAAAAGTTTTAACAATAAATAATATTTCAATAATTACACAAAAAAATATGAAAAAAGTAGAATTATTTGTGATGTAAAATTTTATGTAGTTTTCATTTTAATTTAAAAAAAAAAAATGTTCAATTAGAGGTTAATAATTATTACTAATAAATCATCATATTTAAATTTAAAAAAAGGTAAAAAATATTTGTATATAAAGTCGTATTCAAACCGATGTGTGCATGTTTACGGACCCGATACGTTCTCACTTATACCACATACCTACTTGAGCGACGTAAAACGAAATTAATATAAAAACTAATATAAAATGCTAAGGAAATTTTTAGGGCCATTTTTTTTTAGTATAATTGGATATTGCGTGTTAGTATTTTATGATGAATACACGTAAACAGTGTACTATTCACACACGCAATATGGTTCAAATCAGTGTCGCGAAGCTCATGTGTTCCCCTTGTTTTATTTATGCATTTATTTTAGTCTACTTGATAATAAACATCGCTATAAAATTTAGTAACCTTCTCTGTTCAGTTTTTGTTTTCATTTTGTTAATGGTTACATCATAATAATTTAAAATAAGTAGTATTAAACAGATATAAGTAAGACGACTTACATTTATTTAAAAAGTAATAAAGGGACTTTTACTCTGTCCTAATTTTTCAGGTAAGATTGGTGAATTAATAATAATTGCGTAAGTATTTGAAGTTAATAAAAACGAATATTTTAGCAATTGCGTAACTGTCCACTTTATTAAAGAATTGGAAGATCGTATCCCAATTTCAAATGAAATAAGTTTAAATAAAGTGCAGCAAAAAGTATGTATATCTAATTTAATAGGCGTACAAGGAAGTTATGTGGTGTCTACATCATATTTTTATTTATTTATTATTATAAAACTATTTTAAAATGTTTGATACAAACTACAGAAAAAAGCTGGCAAACTGTTGCAGGACTTACCCGGCCAATAAGTAATGTTGTAAAATCATAAAAAATTCTAAAAAAAAAAAATAGTAAAACAAAGTTGTAAAAAAGTAATGAAATCGTTTTACGATTTCATTATTTTGAAACGAAATTGTAAACCAAAATAAGACATTATATGTACTTGCACAATTTTGCTGAATGGCCTCTAAATAACGCTCTTATTCACTAAGAATAGTTTTATAAACTTTGAAACCTAAAACAAAGGTTTTAAAATTTGGGAGTCAATTATTATGATGGTTAGAAAAATAAGAGAATTAAGCATCAAAATTCCCAAATTTCGAATAAAAAATGTTAGATTTTAGAGGCTTCTTAAATCTAGGGGAAATTTAGGAAAAATTTATTTGTAATGAAGTGATCTCTACCATAAAACTGTTTTAAAAGAGAAGTATTTAAAACTAAGGGAAAAATAAAGTAAAATTTATGATAATAATGAAAAAATTGCTTCTAATTTTGGGTCCGCAATATAATATAGGTGTCAATACTAATTTAATTTTAATAGCCCTATAAGTGATAAAAAAATCCAAAAAATAAATTAATGATTAAAATTAAAAGAGAGCAATGATATATATATATATCTTTTTTTGAAGGTAGGGATTCTTATTACACTGGAGGGAGTATCTTTTGGGAAAAACGTTTCCAGAAATATTCATATATAGGTTAAGCTTAACAAATTTCTTAAGTAAAGCTTTCTCTAAATCTAACACCCCTTTCAGTGAACGCTAACTAAAATAATAAAAAGAAAATTATGAAAAACCGTTTCTGAATTTTAGATCCGAGGTGTATAATTTAAAAAAATTGTAGACATTTCATGATAGCTCTGTAAAAGAAGTATATAAATGAAATATAGACTTTCGAAAGATGTATGAAAAATATTAAAACCGAAGGGAAATAGAGATCAAGACATAAACTTCAATTTTAACTGGTGGGGGTTGATGTTTTGACAATTTCGTGGAATTTTTTATTTTTGTCATCTTCTCCCCCGGGCTTGATCATTGTGAAGCATAAACACAGCCCGGGGGAATGTCCATTACTCTAAAGAGTCTACCGGCTGTAAGTCCGACATGACAGGCAGGCCCGCCGGTTGGATCTTAATTTCCTTGCCCTGACTCTAACCCCAGTGCAAAGCCACCAGGTCCGACAAAGTTGTGTCTAGCGACCCCATCCTAGAAGCCGGGACTTGGTCTTGCAATTGCCTGCCTCAAACGGAGCCAACCCGAATGTCACCTCCGCCGGGACTCCTCTTTCAACGCCTGCCACTAACAAGCGCGACCAACAGGTCGCATCTACCGTGACTCAGTCTTATCAGCTCCGGGGCACCAGAGTTCCCGTGTTTCATCATCGAAGGCCACCCACCCAAGCGTGGACAGACGCCGACTCGACAAGGGGCTGTCCATCACCCCATTGCTACCCCACCATTCACAGTACTGCAATAAACCGGAACGCCCCCACGTAGGAGAAACTGAAAGGCCAGACATTGGGCAACAGTCACCTCTCAAAAAACCTGTAAACATCAGAACATCAACTAGCTCGCGAGCAGTACATTCATCCTTCCGGTGATCCGTCTTTACACAAATAATGCATAACCGCGTGTTCCCACAAGAGGTTTGCTGATGACCCGGTTGCCCGCAATTATAACACAACGTCGAACGATCAGTCCCGCGACAGGACGAGGACATGTGGTCCCGGCTCCATCAGCGATAACATTTGTCATCAGAATCTCTCATGGAGGCCTGACAATTCACCCAGCCGACCTTAACCCGGTGTTCATTCAGTTTCCTGCAACATCGTACGTAGTCACAATGGTGGTGTTCTGCGTTGCCCCATAAGCTGGACGAACCGAAGACACTCGAAACTAGGCCGACTCGCCAACCACTCGGCGTATGGCCTCAGTAATCTCAATTTCAGTCGTGGTAAATTCTATTATTTATATGGATTATTTATTTATACGTATACGCATTGTAGGTAACATATTTGCTTTAATAAAGTTGCCTTTAAATTGTTTCTGGAGAAAATCGAAATCGATCCTTACAACCCCTTAACGAATTTTATGAAAAATTTAATACGATCAGTCCCTCATTATAGAAATATTTATGCGAAATTTGCGGAAAATCATTTCGGTCAATCCTGAGGTGTAAGGCCAAAAGCAATATGACATACAATCATGTGTTTTATTTGTTCTAGATGATGGACCCTAAAACGTTAAGATTTTCAAAAAATCTAATTCTACATTTTTGATATCATCACCATATTTTCTCTTTTAATACTTCTGTATTCTAGCTATATAGACGGGAAAGTAAAAGGATATATTATTCTTGTATACACTAAATTAACAAATACGAAAGTTTTTTTAAATAATTAGAAAATTATTTTATTGGTTCTCGGGTTAAATTTAAAGCTTTTTGATGCTACAACAAACTTTAAGTAAACCTGATTATTTTTTTCAAAATTATTAAAATTGAATGAATTTAACAAAATCAATAAATTATCCTTAAAAAATTCTTTAAAATTTATATTTTACATGATTTAGTTGGTTAACCGTTTTAAATATTTTGAATGAATGAAGAAATAAACCCTGTTAAAAATAATTGGTAAGTTATAATTAAGTTCGTAGTACGCAGTTGTATAAATGACTGTGAAAAGAATAAAACATGTAAAGACATTTGTAAAGCACTGGTTTGCGACTATTCAGTTGATGCTAAAATTTGTAAGTTTTGAAAGAATATCTCTAAAAATAAAAGTGTAGTGCATTTTACAAAACAAACTATAATATACTAGATCGTTTCCCACATGAAATTACTAATTTCAAAATAATTTTTGTCGTATTTATTTTTACGAGTCTGTTTATAAACAGTTGGCGCTATTTTTTAATCTGAAACTTGTAGAAGGTCTTACTCGGGGAAACTGAAACTTATATCTTACTCGGGGTTTGACGTATAGGTTATATTTTATCTGTTAACTTTTATACATACTTCGTTGCTTACTTGTTTTTTCGCTGATGTTGCGTAAAATTCGCTGCATTTTAAGTTACAGATCTATATCTGACAAACAATTTTTAACTGGGGTAATAAAAGTGATTCGTTAAACAATTAACAGTCAGGTAACTTAAATTACTTGTCATTTAAAAATAAATATATATTTTCCCATCCTTCTTACTGTTCCTTTTGAATTATATACCTTACTGTATGAGGTTCTATTATCAAATCCTCCTTCAGCATTTTTATGGATTCTACCTAGTTATTGGGATATTGAGTTCGTGAAACAAGATTTAATATAATGATCGCCGCGAAAGTATATATATGATTAAACCAAGTTATTAAATTTTACGTTCCTATCATTGTTTTAAAAAACCTGATGTGGGCACCATATGACTTCCTTGTACGCCTCTTAAATTACATATACAAATTTTTAAAAATGAAAAGTATATAAAGTTTTATTTCATTAATAACTTCTGATATTTTTTTTATTGTAAAAATTGTTTACATGCGGAGGTTAATAATTATTAATAAATCAATATATTTAAATTAAAAAAAAGTTCATAATAAAAAGGAGATGTAGTCTGATTCGAACCGATGTGCCTTCCCTTTGTAAGATGCAAATATTTCATTAATTTTTATTTGGCTTTGGAACCAATGAAAATAATACCACGTATGATATATCGTTGAAAATGTCTCAATCAGAACTTATTATTACAGTTAAGAAAATTCCAGAATCCAAATATTTTTGAATTTTGGGCTCTTTTTTGTACACTTTTGGTCCAATCGATTGCAGTTACATCAGTCCTAAATCCAAAATTTCAACATCCTACGGCTAATCGTTTTTGAGTTATGCGAGATACATACGTACATACAGACGTCACGCCGAAACTAGTCAATATGCCTTCAGGGATGGTAAAAAATATGAAAACCGAAATTTTTCGCGATCTCGATATTTCCTTTACTTCGTACAAGGAAGTAAAAAACTATTTTTACTTGTTAAACGCTTAATTGTTTTCTTTTATAAATAATAATTTATTTAAACTTAATAAAAATATCTAAACTTGTACTTTTATTTTAGACATACGTAATTTTCAACATACTTGCTGATTTTAAATATTTTCTATAATTCCTAATGTTTGATTAACTAAAAATTGTGAGGTGCTACCGTCTTGGTGATCCCTAAATCAAATAAACCCGTTATTTAAAAGTTAACGTATGTGTTTTCAGTTGAAGTTCATTGTTGTCGTGCTTGCACCTTTTTTAAAATTCTAGTATAATTGATAATTTCAATATTTTATGATTATGAATCGTACAAGTGATCGTTAATCTGTCTGTAAAATAATGATGAAGTTTTGAAGTGTCATAATTTTGAAACAAAGCGTGATAAATCCATGAAATTTACGTAAAAATGAAGAGAAACTCTCTTACCTGTTCAGTAGATTTGGATATGTTCTTTAGTCGCCTAAATACGTTGAAACGATATTCAGCCTCATTGCGTACACGACAGAGAACGTGCGTTTTGATAGACGAAACGTTTTCTGGTATCCGTTCGTTTAATTCAACAGAAAACGCTTTCTCTTTTCTTTTCCCTGTTTAATCTCCGGTAATTACCTTTCAGATAATACTTCAGTGGATGAATGAGGATGATATGTATGAGTGTAAATGAAGTGTAGTCTTGTACAGTCTCAGTTCGACCATTCCTGAGATGTGTGGTTGATTGAAACCCAACCACCAAAGAACACCGGTATCCCATGATTTAGTATTCTAATCCGTGTAAAAATAACTGCCTTTACTAGGACTTGAACGCTGGAACTCTCGACTTTCAAACAGAAAATGCTTTTCTTTTTTTTCTCCTCTCCCCCGAATCGGATTCCACAGTGAAACATTACACAATCCGGGGGAGTGTCCTTTTATAAGCCGGCTGGATATTATCTACTAATGCCTGCCTTTAATTCCCAGAGCAGGGTTACCAGACCCGACTATGTCGTTCCTGATCCCCAGCTTAGGAACCGGGATTTGCTCTTTATGCCTTTTTGCCTCAAAAGAGCATTCTCGCGGGACTACGGTCTTTTCTACAAGAGGACGAAAGAGTCCCCGCGCCTCATCATTGCTATCCATATGTGCATGCACAAACGAATAGCAGCTCAGCAGGAAGCTGCCCTCATCCAGAAAACGTTTTTTTTTTCCTTTCTTTTTTTTTTCTCTACTCCCCTGGGCCGGACCGACTTGATGGTATTACGCCACCCAGGGGAGTGTCCGTTACTCTAATAGGCCCTCCCCGCCTACCGGCTATATACCGGCATGGCAGGTCAGGCCTACCGGTGGCTCTTTTGAGATTTTTTATTCTCTATTATGTCCTCTATGGAACCACATCATACCTACAAGTCGTGATGTGACCCCCGGATCTTTCATAATACTCTCTTGTCCCTACAGCACGCCCCAAGGAGTCCTCAGCGGATCATTGAAACCAGCACACCTAAGCATGCTGGCTCTCACCGCTGAGGGTGTCCACCCAACCTAACATAGGTTGGAAACCTATGGAAATAGAAACCTATGGAAACCTATGGAAAATAGGAAACCCATACTTCTTTCATCTTTATTCTTCTGTTTTAGTACTGTCTTTATATAATCACCGACCTTCCTCCAGTTCTCCTTACTGCTGACCATGAAATCCATGGTTTCCTTCGGCGTTTTTCCATGAATACCCGCGTCGTATCTTAGTCTTATCCATTTATTACATACTAAAAACGTATGCTCAGAGTCATCATCCTGTTCGCAGTACATGCACGTGGGTTCATTCCTTCTTCCCACCTTTTGGAGATAACCATTGAAACACCCATGTCCCGTCAGGAACTGGGTGATCCAATAGTCAGTTTCTCTATGTCGCCTGTTTATCCATCCTGTTAATTCTGGAATTAAGGTTCTTGTCCATCCAGCCACTCCAGCCTCCGCCCATCTCTCCTGCCAGATTCTGTGTATGTTTTCCCTGACTTCATTTTCTGCTCTCCCTAAAAACCTGTCAGTTTTATATCTGGCGATAAGGTCAATCGGTAACATTCCCGAGAGCACACAGAGGGCCTCGTAAGAAACAGTTCTATAGGCAGATACTACTCCCAGTAGTATTCCCCTGTGTGCTCTCTTCAACCTGTCTCTATTTCTGCTAATAGTGAGAGCACAACTCCATGCCGGCACGGCATACATCATTGTTGACACTACGGTTGTCGCTAAAACTCTTCTTTTTGATGCCCGAGGAGCGCTCTGCTTTGACAAAATTATATTTAGGCATTTAGTCAGTTTCTCCGCACTCTGACAGACACTTAGTACCTGCTCAATAAATCTGCAGTTTTTCTGTAAGATGACTCCAAGATATTTTAATACTGTTACTTCCTCAATATTATAGTCTCCAATTCGTATATCTACTGGCTGCAATACACGTTTTCCAGTGAATTTAATGTATTTACATTTTTCAGTCGAAAGCTGCAATCCCCTATCAATGAGCCATCTACCAACTGTCTCTAATGCAGCGTTTGCCTGTTTTTAATATCATCGATCGTTCTGGCCTGCACAAGGATTGCCAGATCATCTGCGTATGCAATAATTTGTACACCCTCAGGAAATGTTAGCCGAAGCACACCATCAAAGGCAATGACCCATAAAAGTGGTCCAAGGACTGAGCCCTGCGGTACTCCGGCGCTCATACTAAAGGATATCTCTTGCTCTTGCGCCTTGACTTTACAGCTGCGACTTTTGAGGTATTCCTCTGCTTGCCTTCTCAAGTACCGGCTAATTCCCTTTTCAACCATGGCCGCATTAATATGTTTCCGTAGAATCGACCCGAAAGCATTCTTCACGTCTAAAGAGACAAGCAAAGGAATGTAACATGTCCGCCAAGTACCTCTTCTAGTTTCGTTAGCCCAACTAATCACCTTACTAATTGCCTGAACTGTTGACCTGCCTTTCCAAAAACCAAACTGATTAGCATTTATTTTCGCACCATCTTCCACCTCCTGCACTATGCGGCCAGCCAACATTTTTTCAACCACTTTTCCCATCGTGTTGAGGAGGCTCAACGGTCTATATGTCAATTGTCCTGTATCATTTGTGCCTTTAGGCAAAAACACAACTTTTGCCTCCTTCCAACACTCCGGGAAAGTCTTGTGAATCAGGCCGTAGCTGGCCACCTCGAGTATCTCCCAAGGTGCTTTCTTGATGAGATTCTTAATTAATGCAGCTGGTATTTGGTCCGGTCCGGGGCTATTCTTAGTCGCAAGCATGCTGCCAGCACATTGCAACTCGCATAAGGCAAATCTTCTGCTATCGCATTCAGTGGGGTTGCGCTCCTCAACAGTTATATGCGGGAAAAGACTAGATACTTGTGTTTCAGCCCAATCCTTAGAGAGTATCGGAAGCCTTCTGCCAAACCTCTTTGTAACTATTTTAAAAGCCATGCCCCATGAGTCACTGTCTAGTTCAGCACACAACCTCGACCAGTGTATTCTCTTCTCTTTCTTTATAGCTTTATTGAGAGCTCTTCTCAATAAAGAGAAGCGTTTTCTGGAAGAAAACGCTTGTCTTTACGTAACCGCGCGAATAAAAATCAATTGAGGAGACCGTGGGAACCAGGCTGTCCACCTTTCTAGCCCGACCGATCAGTGTGGTGACATTCCATTTAAGTAATCCCGCACGAATGCGGCAACAATTTGAGCTCTGTTTAAATGTAATCCTGCCTTATTTGTAGCACTGAAAATCCTTCTGATATGTCCAGGAGGTTGTTTCCCTTTATAGTTTTTCAGCAAAAAAAATATTCATCACATATTAATGAATATGTGTCTGTCGACATGATGTTCCATAATGACATTACAGATTGAGTACTCTATATTTAAATATTGTGTCTGTGTACTCGTCCCGAACGTGACGCGTAGCTTTGTAATTTAAACTCATTTAAAAACTCTATCCGATATCTATAAAGAATTTTAGTCGTTTAATTTTGTCTACACATAAATCCTAAGTAACATAGGAATTTTATAACCGGTAAAATGTATTAGTTTTTTAAACGTTGTTAATGGTTCTTAAAATCCCCAATTGTACAGAACACTTCCGGACTGATTTTTTTCGGGCTTCGCAAATAACTTGTTCGCACAATCTCTACGATCTCGTCGGATTCTGGTTGTACTCGCTTTATTAAACTGTCCGTTTTTTTGAGTTATTTGTTTCTTCGGGGAATGTTATTTTCGTGTGTTGGTTTTTCATTAAAACACAGAATCATATTCACGCCTAAAGTGTAACAAACTCAAAATGGCTAGATACAAATCACATTGAATCTTCATTTATACCGTAATCGTAGTAACTCACGAGCTACATGCGGTTATTGACCTTGTAACACAACGCTCTTGCGCCGGACCTGAAACTTATTTACGAATCGAAAAGTTCTACTTTATTCTCTTATTTGAGGTAAACTTCTTGCCTTTATCGTGCTTAGTTCGAAAACTATTGATGCTTGAATTCTCGCCTGAATTTACTGAATTTTAATTCAGTAAATAATTTGATTCAACAATAAACTAATTAAAATTTGTTTTTTCCCAAATTATCATTATCACGATTCTGTTTCTTGTTTTCACAACTGACATTTTTCATTTTATCATTCGTTATTAATATTATTTTGTACCAAGGGACACAGATTATTCGAACGTCGATTTTCCAGATGTTCGACTAAGGACTACTTGCATCCAACTTACTGTCCATAAGGACTGCTTACATCCAAGCTAGGCAATTTAAGAGATTTAATTTTGTATTTAAAAAATTTAAAATAATATTCAAATAAAGTTTTACTTCAACAGGAAATGTATTTTTGTCGATCTTTGTTTTTAACTGGCTTTTGGTTATTCGTACAACACAAAACGTACGTAAATTTAGGCATATGTTAAACTAATTTAAAATTAATTTTCGAAAAAATTAATGGAAACATATATCAATTGGTAAAGCAGATCTGTGACGTATATAATATATTATAATGATTAGTGTCCAGGACCGTTAAACGAAAAACCTGATAAATGTTTGTCTGTCCCTAAAGACTGATTGGAGCAACCAAAAGAATGCGATTCTTTGTTTAAAACGATTACGTGATCTTGCTGTTCGTATTCGAAGATCAAGATTAAAATAGGTATAATTTACCAATTTTTTTAAAGAATAAATAGTGGTTTTATTATTATCGTTTTGATTATTGACTGTTACTAAGTTTTATTCTATTTAACGTGGTATAATTTTTTTTTTTAAATTATATTTTTTATAACATACAGTAACTTAACTCAGTTTTTCTTCAATCCGGTTTTTGGAAGTTTTTAAATGACATTTTTTATAAAACAGTAGGATACAAATTTTAATTTATTTTAGTTAATTTTTATAAGTTCTGATTCTTTTATTAGCAAATTTCTATTCATTGGATTTTTTGTAACAGATAATTGTATGATTTTTTTATTACATACGGATGTTCTTATTATACTTTTAATTTTATTGAAATATATTTATTTTCTTTATATTTTCGTCTTTTCATTCCCAGTAAATGTTCTTTAATTTTTCAGTTATCCAGTTTTCTGATAATTCGTATTTGGTCTTGCAAAGGTCAATTTGGATAATTGGCGTTCCGCAGTACTTTAACGCTTCGTGCTCCGAACAATTTTTTATATCTTATTTGAATTTTTCAATTATTTTTATATTCAAACCCCTTTGGATTTACTGGTTAATTAAAATATTAATTACTTCACTTTTTGTTTTATTTTTTCTACTATATATTCTTTAAAATAAATTCAGTTTTATATCCGTTAATCTAGTTACCTTACGCTATTAACCATTATTAACGATTAAAAGTAATATGAAATTTAATCTGCTGTTGTTTAGACCTTTGAGAAATGTCTCGGTATTGTTACATTCTGAAATAAGTCGTTGCGATATCTCCTATCCTTGTTACCTGAGGGTTGCGTTACGTGTAACTAAAATACGTGTGTCATTCTCCAGGGATTCTATGACCCGAACTGTTCATATCCCTTTGGGAAGTAAGAGGGAATTGTCCGGAGAATTTGACAGTTCGAAGTTATGTGAATCCTTGTTGTTTGTATAATATTTAGTAGAATATTGTTATTCATGAAGAATGAATGAATGATGTTTTTTTTTTTATTTATTTATTTTAACGTAAATATGGTCACATTTACAGTTTTTTTATCAGTTATTGATATAATTGTTAGTTACTGATATATATATATATATTATACGTATATATACTGTATATATATATATATAAACCAACCATATCAAAATGATGTTATATTAAATAATGTAGACTAAGTAAGTAGTACTATATTTTTTTTTTTACTGGAAAATCCCGTAAAACCTTCTTAGAATTTTAAATAGGGGGAATGAATTACATAACTTACTTGTATTTTGGGTGTGATTACAATCGAGTAAGTCTTGCTTTTTGATTGTATTTTAATGAAATCTCATCTGATATTAGATTAAAATAATAATTTACTTCTACTTTTAAGCTCTTTTTTTTCAAATAAATAGTTTTTTTGTGAAATTCTTCCTTTTTAAAGGGTTATAAATCTTAAAATGGGATGGAGAGGAAAAAGTAAGTTATTGATGGAATCTTATTAAAAGAAAAATTTATTATGTATGAGAGTTTTTAAATATTATAATCCATATATCTATTTAAATGGTTATTCATATACTATACTCCATTCATTGCGGCCTACTTTTTTGGGTGTCTCGAGTAAGTTCAGATATGTTAAGAACATGGATATTAAACAGAAATAAATATAATAATATATTTGTTTAAAAAAAAAAATGTAGATACAAAATGATTGGTCAAAAACAGACAGAAAAGTAAACTGCATCAAATCGGTCAATTGACTGTCGATAAAGAGTTACTGTTATTTTTTAGCACAATCTTTGTAATCTACTGTAGATCTATTATTTAAAGATATCGTTAATTAAAAAAAAGAGAGAGTAACATTCTGTTGCAACTGTGGGTTGTATCTGATGCACGGCTTTCAAATACAACTTAATTTAAAATATTTATCATTTTATTTAAATATAATATTTCTTCATTTATTTAATTTAATGATTCTAACTAAAGCGCGCGCGCATACCGTATTTAATTCGTACGGGTATGGAGGTATTAGCGGCGACGGTCAGACTAATTAAACTATTGTAACTTCACAATTTACATAGAACAAATTTAGCTTGTAAGGTTGGAAGATTGATTTAGCCACGTGGCATAACGCACCAGGTACCGGGTCGACTAGACAATCAAGTTTGAGACTCAACACTAAGGAAACATCACCTTAACTTCACAAAGATACATACAGTAGTGAAGTAACAAAATGCAAAGTTTCACTTACCATAAACCGAAACAGACATGAACCAATATCTGTTTCGGTTCCGCCTGGCAGCTGTGAGCCGTGCGTCTGCGGGGAGGTCCATTCAAATGAACACCTGATGTTTGACTGGCCTGCTCTTGAGGGGGCCAGAAACCGGGTCACCCTGGAACTTAGAGGTCAAGGGGAAAATTAGCCACTCACAAGCGGCGAGTCAATGTGGCGAGAGCCGCATTGTCGGAACGTATGGGAGTTCTTTGATGCGGTTGCTTCGTTCAACCGATATCAGTGGTTTATCTAAAGGAAAAGGGCTCCTACTGCGCTGCTGTAGGAAGCTAACCGTGAGATACGGCTGGCTACCAGCCAGATTAAGGCTCCAAGCGCTTTAATGGCGGACAGGTACTTTCTGACATTCAGCGGCCTCGGCGTGGCAGCGTACAAATAAGCAATACCAGTTTTCTATGTAGGTAAGATTTTTTTTTTAATGAAATTTGCGAGCATCGACTGGCTGTGATCATTTAACCCAAATGGAAATTTATCCGTATGAAAAATGCCATACCTGACTGGGATTTGAACCCAGGACCTCCGGGTGAAAAGCTGAGACGATTTATCACACGCGCCCCGGAGGCCGGTAACAGTTTTATAAAATTATTTATCTACGACACGATTTAATCGTTTAATATGATCATTTAATATCATCACATCATAATTTTATATAAATCCGCGAGAAAGAACAAAAAAAAGGTGTGGAGGACGTAACAGAAAAGACATTTCTTGTTTTAATTCGGAGTATAATTTTTTTTCAGATTTACATCTATTTTTTAATTAAAAATTCTTTTCAAAAGTTTTGCGTTACTCTCAAACAAATATTTTTTTAAGATTATTAATTTTATTCACTTTATTATACCAAAATGTTTCTATAATGTATGATAAAAAAAAAATTATTTTTATCATTAGCTCTAAGGTAATAAAATATTAAAGATCTTCGTTACATATTAGTGTTATCATTCATTACTATGTTATAGGAAATGACTTGTTTTATTATTACGTGTGCTGTATCTTACTTTACTCCGTAGTTTCATTTTATAGTAGTGATAATTAGTTTTCTTTGCTAACGTGAAACAATTAGATAATTTTCAATGTATTATAGTTGGCTTTATTAAATTTAACTGATATTTCTATCATGACCCTTTAGTTAGCCATTCTATCAAGAGTTTAAATTCCGTTTTCTAGATTTTAAATCTATTTTTATTATCGTCATAAGATTTTACTGTTTTGATTTTATTATCTTTTTTTTTTATTGCTGTTAGTAATGTGATATCGGTCGACTATTTTTTAATATTTTAGTTGTTTATTTCATAGTCTATCGTCTTAATTGTTTCATTTAAAAGAAAAAATCTAATGTGGACATCATCTTCCTTGTACACCTATTAAATTACATATACACATTTTTTTTAAATGAAAAGTTCATAAAATTTTATTTCATTAATAACTTCCGATATATTTAATATTTTTTTTTATTTTACTGTTATTATTGAATTATTATTCATCGTAAAACGTTTTTACAATCAGACGTGAATAACTATTAATAAATCAATACATTTAAATTAAAAAAAAATTACAAAAAAGGGAGATGAATTCTGATTCGAACCGATGTTGCTTCCCCTAAGATCCAAATTTCATTAATTAAAAGTTTATTTGGCTATAACTCTGGAACCAATGAAAATAAGTACCACTTATATACTGATATATCGTTAAAAAGTTGAGGGCTTATTATTGCAGTTAAGAAAAAGTCCAAAATTCAAAATCTTTTAGATTTTGAAATTTTTTTGGACAATTTTGGTTCAGTCGATTGCAATCAAAAGGGGAGGTGCACAACTAGATGTTACAACAGTCCTAAATCCAAAATTTCAACATCCTACAACTAACCACTTTTGAGTTATACAACATACGTAAGTACAGACGTCACGCCGAAACTAGTCAAAATGGATTAAGGGATGGTCAAAATGGATATTTCCGTTGTAATCTGAAAACCGAAATTTTTCGCGATCACAATACTTCCTTTTCTTCATACAAGGAAGTAAAAATTATTAATATTTGGTAACATTATAACATTATTCGTTTCACCAATGCAAGATCTTGCTGACGAAGCTCATCGGCAATTTCAGTAATGTCGATCTCCAAAAGGTCCCGGCAAAAAATTATTCCTCGGCTCGCATTCAAGGTTTTATTGAACCACCCGTAATACTTATACCGCTCATATTAGTGAAAGAAATCGACTCTGCTCCTCATTAAATGTGTCGATCAGTTTCGATCCGTCTCTTAATTTTCTGATTTCTTCGCGGAACTACTTGAACCCGTTACTATTTTATCGATCAGGAAGAGGGAGACCTTATGAAGGGAGAACTTTCTGATTATACTGAAAAACTACAAATCTGATATTTTTTTTATTGTAGTCGGGATGCTGTACCATTTAAACTATTATGTTCATCAGAATCGTTATCCTCGTAAAAAAAAAACGACGAACAAGAACTTTTCATAAGACAGGGTTTGGTGGTATTTTCAGATGAATCACCGAGCATTATAGAGATTATTTGAGGACTAGTAACTCTGGTCCCACGAGTACCGGGGAAAGATAGAACACCCTTACAAGCGTACAGAGGTTAGAGCTAAATACATCAGGGTTTGCTCTGGTGCCCAGTAGACATCAATCGGGATCCACTGCGTACAACCATCTATTCATCGGCACGATAACTTCCACCTTGGATCACTGTTGAGGTACGTAACCCATCGCAACGGCCGTATCAGGAGAAAAATAAGAAGGGATATGAGAATAGAAAGACGGAAGGAAAGAGAGGTAAGGTAAACACAGTTGCCTTGTGGTATGCCACTGCACCGTAGCAGTGGCGGCTCAACTGCAGCACCCCTATTTCCGCTTGATATTTTCGATAAAATTGAATATGAGTCCTTTTTTTTTAATCTTTATTTTTCTACTGGTACAATATAAAACCCTTAAGCTTAATGACAGTAGCCATCCCCCAGCTTATAAAAAAGATTCAAAAATTTGTATGGAACTGTGTGCTTTACAGTTCCAGCGACTTAATGTTTGGCTGTTGTGTGCATGCTACATAGGAAGCTGCACGCGAGGCTGCGAGGAAGAGAGAGAGAGCACTGCCGCTCCCGCAGAGCCGACCCTGGTTTGCTGATGGAAGGTAGTTTTTCTTTACTCCGCGTGCGTATGGAACGTTCCTTGTTCGTTCCCTTTTCTAGTTTAGTCGGTGGAAGGAATATGAAAGAGGTTTAGTTGTTTTTTTACTAGTGGTCAGAAGATGGTGGAAAGCGAGGGCTCTTTGATTGCTAAATCTGTCCAAAGACACGCTGGAAGGACGAAAGAGAAGGTAATTGGTAAAAACTAATTATGTATTTGTTTCTGTGTACATAGAAATTTAAATTAAGCACTGTTGGAGTGTAGTGTTTTTAAGTGGACATTTTATTAAGTATTAACTGATAATACTAAAAAATATCTGTATTGAAATTTTATTATTTATTCGGTTAAACCGAATACGGTTTTTAAGCACAATGTGTTTGTGTGTACCATATTCTTGAATGTGATGAAGTGTAGAATAGATTATTATCCTGCTTCCAGCTATTCTATTTGATTCATTTTTTCGGTTCTTTTATTTTACAGAAAACTTTAACCATGGCCTTGAAAAGGCCCAGAAAAAAATTTTCTGGAGTATTACCCCCACTAATTTTAGCTAGGAGCCACCACTGCAGCGTAGACCTACATTCTTTCCACCACTCATTTAAATGGATCCCCGAACCCACAGGGAGGTTTATTTTTTACTAGCAACACCTAAATTTTTAAGATAAATCTTCTTCTATTTCTTTTGTATTTCTATTTCTTGAGCTTTTGTATTTAACTATCGATTGTTTTTTATTATTAATAAAAGTAAAAGCAATAACATGTATTTATGATAGCAAAAATTAAATTGAATTGAGAAAAAAAACAGCTGATTACTAGTTTGATTAAAAAGACTATGGTTTTTAAAGTGTTTTTTTTTTTTTTTGTAAAAGAAGCACGTTCCGGGATCTGGCAATCATTTTGCGATGAATTTCGTGTCGTTTAATTGTCCAGTTCAACACTAACTCGAATGTGACAATATTAAATTGAAATAAAATAATTGAGACATGTGAAGTAGAATTGAACTAATATATTAATTAGAATGGCAATTCTCTCGTTCAAATAGAGGTTGGATTGAACGCATGAAGTAGGTAAATTTTTTTTTTTTCTTTACGGCCCGGAAGAACCAATTAGTCATTTATGTTTAGTCTTTCTTATCTTCCAATACTCTTTCATTTTCCTGGAAAAATCCCTTTTCCGTTCCTCTGTCCAAACCGTCCCCGTTCTCTTTTTAGGCTTTTCTACAAATTTAACACCGGGCAAGTTGTTATAATTTCCAGATCCTGTTCCGAGATCTTGCAGTGCAATGCCTGCTTCTTTGATGTCTTGAAGCACCTCAGTGAGGCACACTGGTTGCGTTTTTAGCTTTAGCAATCTTTCCAAGAGTTTTTTTACTTTTCCTTGATTCCTCCAAACGCAAGAGGTGGCCAAAGAATTTTATTCTCTTCTTTCTTATTTCTTCTGTAATTGGTATAACGACCTCATAGATTTTATGGTTTGGGAGTAATCTCCACTTTCCTTCCATGAAGTTTACCCCGCCCATACAGGTCCTTACGATCCTTCTTTCTATTTTGTCTAATTTTTCAGTTCTCGATGCTATCTTGATTTGATCCAGTGTTTCACTCCCACATTACTACCGGTTTGATCACCGTATTATAGCGTCTTATCTTGGCTTGTTTGGAGATGCATTTCTTGTTATAGGTGTTTCGTGTGACCACTTGTGCCATTGCTAGTCTGTGTGCTCTTTCTTGCCAGGCTAATTTCTCGTTTAGATTCCATGTGATGGATTCACCTAAATATTTAAATTTTGATACTATTTTAATTCTGCGACCATTGATTTCCAAATTTTTTTTCCGCTGTGTCTTTTTAGTGAACATTGCTTCTGTCTTCTCGTACGAGATCTGAAGTCCAATTTTCGCTACGATAGAGGCCAATGATTCTATCTGGTGTTCAGCCTCTTCCTTTGTTTCTCCAAGGAACGCTAGATCGTCTGCGAAGCCAAGGCAGTTAAGGCTTACGTTGTTAAATTTACTTCCAATCTTTACTTTCTATGGATTTTGTTCGTACCAATGTCGCATGATGTATTCTAATGCGCAATTAAACAGTAATGGTGACAATCCGTCTCCTTGCCTGAGACCAGTTTTTATGTCAAAAGGTTCCGATATCTTCCCCCTGAACTTCACCTTCGACCGGGTACCCGTCATTGTCAGCTCCAACATTTTCACCAGTTTTGGGTGCAGCCCAAAATTCCTCTATAATAAAATATTATAAAATTCCTTTATAATATTTTATTATTAACTTATTTACAAATTTTTTTAAACTTTGTTAGCGGATTAACCAAAATCTATATAAGTATTCTGAACGTCTTTGATATGTTTTTTCTTGTCAGTTAATGGTGTAATTTATTTAATGTTTTTTTTTTGTCTTCAGTCATTTGACTAGTTTGATGCAGTTTTCCAAGATTCCCTATCTAGTGCTAGTCGTTTTATTTCGGTATACCCCCTACATCCTATATCCCTAACAATTTGTTTTGCATAATCCAAACGTTGCCTGCCTGCACGATTTTTCCCTTCTCTACCTGTCCCTCCAATATTACAGCGACTATTCCAGGATGCCTTAATATGTGGCCTATAACTCTGTCTCTTCTTTTAACTACATTTTTCCAAATGCTTCTTTCTTCATCAGTTTGCCGCAACTTCATTTGTCACTTTATCCACCCATCTACTTTAATGCTAACATTATAAAATATTTTTCTCGGAATAATGGTAATAATACTGATGATAAAATCATGGTAAATTATATAATTATTTTATTTATGTCTCTAATTATAGAGAGAATTTCACAGAGAACTGGTCCGTTTGGTTTTATTTTATTTAATTAAATTGGTTCTTTTTTTAATAAAATTATTGTTTACTGAACTTAGCTCAGGCTATTAGTTTTAAACTTTCATCTAATATTTTTTCGCGTCAACTGGGGATTACAGTTTTTCCTTTTTTATTCACAGCATTATACAAAGAACAGAGTTTTTGTTTTCATTCTACGCGTGATTTCCGTCAAAGTATTATAAAAAAAGAATATATCCATATATATCTCTTCCGCTCAATCTGTTTTACGTGACTGCATTTTTCTTTCCGTTTATTTTTATGCTAAACTGGTATGCAATTTTTATTGTATGAAAGACATTCTAAATTCAATAAATTGTTCGATAAATTATTATGTGTTTGAATCTCGTAGACGTGATACATTATTTATATAGTCACATGTTTTAGCGATAAATATATTCTACATATCAAGAAATATTTATACCGATTTATTAATACTATTATTTGCTATCGATTCGATCCACAATTTCTCTGAAGATGATATATAATAGGATAGTTATATCGAGCTATTAAGATTTTTCTTCGTGTTTCAATCTTTGGCAAAGGTGAAGACGATTGAAACCGTATTGCAAATTCGGTTTCTGTCGAATGTTCCTTAATTCTCATTTGAAATAAAAAACTTTTACAAACTATAAAATTTATTTTGTCAATTATAAAAACGATTTTGTTAATATATAATATAAATTTGACTGTATAATTATGCTAAATAATTCAAATCGGCCTATTTGAGACGCGAATTAAAAAATTACTTTCACATTTTATAAAACTCGTTCTACATTTTTTTGTTTGCGGGAAGTACCATTAATTAATTATAGATATTTAAACACTTATACTAAACTAATGCTAAAGTATACTAAAGTAATTACAGGAAAAACATAATAATTATATAAAACAATTTTACGATTAAATACGATAGAAACTTAAGATCAGTTCTGATTGAAACGTGACGTGCCATTAGAATCTGTTACAGGTGGGTAGTACCGTTTGAGTATTTTATTGCTGGTTTATTGTTTTATGGTTGTAGGTAAAGAAAGTTAACTAAAATCACACCAAACATTTTCAAAGCTATATGATCAATTTTTAATCATCAGGCAGTTTTATACATGTGAATAAAGTTTTGATGAATCAGGTGATAAAATACTGAAATAATAGTTCATAATTAACCTATTACTAAATAATGTTTTTTTTTTTGGTTTTTTTTTATTTTTTATTTTATTTTTATTAAGTCCATCCCGGGAGTATTTTTATGGCTATTGTATGAATACGTAGTTGTGGTATGTCATTTCTAAATGTATTAAATATGACTTATAAATTTATATATATATATATGGGTGAACAACTTAAAACCGAACCCATAATGAAACCGATACCCTACACTATCTATGAAAGACTCTTATAACTAGCGCGACTAGTGGATGTATATGTTGCTACTGATTGTTGCTGTCGTTTGTCAGTTGGTCACGTGTCAGTGCAGTATACGTTTTATTGCAGTGCAGTTGTGTATGTGTAAAATGTCTTATTCGCCGGCCTCCGTGGCGCGAATAGTAGCGTCTCGGTCTTTCATCCGGAGGTACCGGGTTCGAATCCCGGTCAGGCACGGCATTTTCACACATGCTACAAATTATTCATCTCATCCTCTGAAGAATGCCTAACGGTGAATTTGGAGGTTTAAAAAAAAAAAAAAAAAAAGACTTATTCAATCCAGGTGATAGCTATAGTTGAGGCCTATATTCGTTGTAGATCGTTTCAAGAAGCACGTCAAGTATTCGTACAAAAATTTCCGAATGCCTGTATCCCAGCGAAGAGTAGCACACCCGATTTAATTAAAAATTGGCATACAGCAGGTTCGGTTTCAAACGCAGAACATTCCGTTAGGACTTCACAGCTCATTGCCGATATTGAAAGGAAAATTACAGTCCAAAGAGAAATATCACTACGCATTTTATCCCAACAGTTTGGTATTAAATACACATCTCGTAAAATTCTTCGTGAATTAAAACTGAAACCATACCGCGTTACAACTGTGCAGTAACTGAAGGAGACAGATAACGAGCTGTCAGCAGAGGACGATGGCCTCCCGTTCCCCGAGAGGCCATCGTCAATTGACAACAAGGTTTTGCCTCAGAAGACCCTCAGTATGATCAGTCGAGTAGAAAAGTGCATCGATGCCCAGCGAGGTCATTTTGAACAGCTTTTGTAACAATAAGGTAAATAAATGCGCACATTTAAATTACGTTTTATGTTTTTCTTATTTAATTTTTCCGTATGATTAATAAAATGTCATTCCAACATAACCTACCGATTCTTCAGCGGTTACGTTACGAGTTCGGTTTTGTGTTCCTCACTCTGTGTGTGTGTGTGTGTGTATATATATATATATATATATATATATATATAAACTGTAATTTAGTCTTGAATACTGTCTTGAAACATCTGAATTATGTTCCATATTTTCAATGTATCAAATTATCAATTTCAATGTATACAAAAATTAAAGATCAAAAATATAATCTTCTGTTAGCCGACATTATACTTTTTACTTTTCCGAATGTAGCACTACTGCTGCAGTGCACAACTACGTTTAAAGGAAATTATAGCGATCGACCAAAATTTTGGAAATTTTTGGAAATGTTTTCTATTCATCGTGTAGTTTTTGTTATTCCTACGCTTCACATTTTATTAGATGTGGATTATCATTTTCAAATTAGCATTTCATTTGATGTTTTTCGTTAATTTTGTGACTTATATAAAATAATTTATTTGTATATAAATAAAAATAAAGAGAAGGAAGATACTTTACTTATCTTTCATTACCTTCAATTAGAATCAATATTTAATTTCAAATTTTTTTGTGATTTATGTTTTGATTTTCAATTTTTTTTTTGATAATTATTTGGGCATGAATTTACCGGTAATTATATGGATTATGTTGGGAACATTCTATATAAAGATTATTTAAGAAATTAAGTATGCTACAGTTAGCGTAAATGCGTTCCTGATAATTTATTTAAATCTTATCTTCTGAATTCTAAACCAAAATTATTTTCTTTTTTTTTTAATTATAAATTATGTTTATTACTAATGGAAGAAAGAATTCGATCTGGATAAAGTCCAGTTATCATCTTCATAGTCTTTCGGTCTGGCTTTGACTGCATCCACCGGCCGGTGCTTTAGAAGGTATTAGAGACAGAGCTCATACCTCCAAAAGTTATCTAGCTTCTCCAGGAGAGCTACAACGGATCCTCGAATCATATACGCATTCGAACCATCCGGTTAGGAGTCCGCCAGGGAGTCGTTGCTTCCCCACTCCTCTTTTACATCGTAGTTGATTCCATAATGCGACGAATTTTCCTGGGCAGAAAAGGAATACAATTTTGAGTGGATGGCTTTCTGACTGACTTGATGTTTGCCGATGTCAGTGGCGTGTTCATTGACAGTGATGCTGAGGCCACTGATATTCTCTACGATATCTTGCGGATTGCCCGGTCTTATGACCTGAAAATAAATGCGGATAATATATATCTATTAACAACAGACGGTTCACGCTCCATCGTCCGATTGGATGGTGCGCAAATTAAACGAGTGCAAGAATTAAAATATTTGGGCTTACCGGTCCAAGAGAAGAATGTAGCAACTACGGCGGAAATCCACAGTCGAATTAGTCAAGCAACCGTAGCATTCGCTTCCTTGAGGTGATGCTTGTGAAAAGTAAGCGACATCTCGCTGAAGACCCGAGTTCATCTTTTCTTAACTCTGATCTTACCAATTTTATTGTATGGAGTAGAAACGCGGACATTAATTAAGACAGACCTGAGCAAACTTGAAGTGTTCCGACTTCGATGCCTACGTCAGATCATCGGAGTCTCACTTCACGATCTCATCCGAAATGAGGATATTCGCCACCGCTGCGAACAACAGCCAATAGTCGATGAATAGATTCTAACACGAAGTCTGCGATGGTTTAGACGTGTCTGCAGAATGAATAGAAGCCGACTACCACAGAAACTCCTCTGGCGTGAACGACCCGCCCGTTGGAATCGAACGAAGTCCAACGGACAGCTGCAAAGAAAAGGTGGATCAAGCAGATCGTTGATGATATAGAAAAAAACCGCAGGCTAAACTTTAATTAGGCCAGGACAACGGCCACCGATCGCCATGCATGGAAGCGTCTTGTTAATGAGATCAGACAACCGTTGGCACCCACAGCAGCATACGTACGGGCTTCGGAGTCGATCCAATTTAAACGCCAGCTGAGGATCCAAAAGAAAGAAAAGAATCGGTATTAGGAGTGCGTAAGACGATTGTTTTTCGTTCTGTTCATTTTCTGTATCGCTTCAAAGGAATGATTTGTGTTATAAAGAAATTGAGAATTCATAATGGATCTAGAATTAATTAAAAACAAGGTTAAATAATCAATTATTATTATGTTGTTGAATAAATTTAATTATATTAACAGTGAAATAGGTTTTTTTTACGTAGCTATAATCTGAGTGAATTATTTATCGGAAAATAATTTTTGTTTATAATAAGCGGTTAATTTTTTTTTTTTTAAATAAAAAATATTTTTATTTAGTTTTTCTAGGTTTATTTAAAATTTGATTTTATTTAAAGTTTACTCGTACACCGTAATTATAATGTTTGTTCTTAACTACGTTAATGGATATATCAGTGTTAAATTGTAGTAAATAATTATAATTTCCAGGTAATAATTTTACCGTAAATTTTAGAACGTAATTTAATCAGTGAATATAATAAATTAATATATTATTTTATATCATACCTGCTTTAAATAAACATTAATGGTTTTATAAAATATCAAATAAAATTATATTAAGAAATCGAATAAAATTGATATTTTATTAAATGAAAATTACAAAATGTTTTTTGAATAGAATATATTAATAGAATTGAATAGAATATATTGCAAAATAAATCAATACATTAAAAATAAAAAAAATTAAAATTAAAAAAGGGAGATTAAGTCTGATTCGAACCGATATGCCTTCCCCTAAGATCCAATTATTTCATTAATTAAAAGTTTATTTGGCTATAACTCTGGAAACAGTGAAAATAAGTACCACTTATATACTAATATATCGTTGAAAAGCTCTCAATGAGGGCTTATTACTGCAGTTAAGAAAAAGTCCAAAATTCAAAATCGTTTAGATTTTGAGATTTTTTGGACACTTTTGGTTCAGTCGATTGCAATCAAAAGGGGAGGTGCAGAACTAGATGTTACAACAGCCCTAAATCCAAATTTTCAGCATCCTACAGCTAATCGCTTTTGAGTTATGCAAGATACAGACGTCACGCCAAAACTAGTCAAAATGGATTCAGGTATGATAATGGATATTTCCGTTGACATCTGAAAACCGAAATTTTTCGTGATCACAGTACTTCCTTTACTTTGATAACGAAGTAAACATGTGTATATAAAATTTAACAGGCGTACAAGAAAGTCATGTGGTGTCCCCAACAGATTTTTTTTAAAAGTAATTTCTCAGGACCAAGAAATTTTTATGTAATTTTTTTAATTTTTTTTTTTTATTAAGTTATGTATAATTTATTTTAGCTTATTCACAATTTATTTTTTTTATATAATTATTATTTTTATGTACGACTACCGTATCTGCCTGTATCATTATAGTAACAAGTATATCTGCGTAAATTAGGAGCGATATATTTATTTATTGGGTGTATTCAACTCTTGTTATGTAAAATTTACCCGTGCATTCTCTCGCTTAAATCAATTTTTTATTTGAATACAACATGTAATGAATTAACATTAATACATTTTATTCGATATGTATCGGGGGGATTGTATCGGAATTCTTAAGTTAGGTTAGTTATGCAGAAATGCGTATCGGGGGGCGATGAACTTGTTAAATGCTTTTAGAAATGTTAGTATATAAATGCAAGTGATATCAGGGGCCAGGGTAGTAGAGCTTCCGTGGGTTGGGCCCTCCTCTATCGATTATTGCGGCCGGTGACGTCACGATGGGGGGGATGTCTTCTGTGCAAATTTCAGATGTTCAAACGATCCCGGTTCGGCTGCTGAGCCCAAATTTGGCTCAAAAACGCCCATTATCCGGTATTAACGAATCAAATTCAGTGCCAAATTATTAAGTGAACTATCGTTGTCGTAGTATTGTCATTAATATTATTTATTTGTGTTAAATATTAGGACCTTTTCGTGTCTCAGGGGCCGTCTTCTGATTTTTGTTATTAATGTTGTTGCGAGTTAGGTGTTTGTTTATATTTTAATGTGCTATATCGATATTTTTATTTGTGCATATTATACAGGTAATCAGCTGAGATAAACTAAATATAATATTTTAATTCTATTCTTTTGAATGAAAAAAATAATTAAATTCGTAGCAAAATTGCGTTTATAAATTAACTGTTCAAGGCTTAATTTAACCTTGCTGTTATTATTTCATGATGTTGTGTTATATTATTAAATCGTATAACGTAACATCGTTCATATTTATAATGTAATATACAAAATTTATGAAATTATATTGAATGTAATTTTATATTTAAATAATAAAATAAGTCTGTCGTACGTATTAACATTGCTTCCGTATATCATCTTGCTTTTATTTCTTAAAATTCTTTGCAATATCTGTGCAAATGTTATTCGCTTTCAAATTATTATTATTATTATTACTATGTCTTCCATGTAGCCTAACAATTACATTTTTTAAATAAAAAAATTCAAGATTAAGGCGTGACTTAATATTTTATTAAATTGTTTATTTAATGAACGTCATTACAAATTTTATTCAAAAGTAATAAGTAAATGTAATTGAAATTATATTACCAAATTACAAGATTTTACTCTACTATTAGATAATCGGTCTTTGCCAACCGGTTGTGAAACATTGTCGTTTATTATACCCTAATGATTAAATAAATTTATTGGCATGGAGAGTTAATATAATATATTTTAATGAATTAAATTAATATATTGTACGTAGATGTTAATTTTTTTAATAAATTATTCTGTCCTTTTTAATATTATTATTAAAAAAATCTAATATTAGATAACTCATTCTAAAAATTTTTCTTGGGAAAAAATATATTTATTTACAATATTACAATTATATTTTATGTGAATAATTTTTTTTTTAGAATCTACAAAATATAGAGATTACGAAGGAAGTTTTACGGTGCTGTAGTGTAGTCCTATATATTTGTATAAAGGAATAAATCAGTGATTTATTATAATACATTATTTTATTAAAAATTAAAACCTTATTATTAAGTAAAACAATTATATTATTTACGGTTAGCAAGCTTACTTAGCTAAAAGTAATAAAATTTCTTCTCGTACATTATGTTTATTAATTATATAGTTGTATGATGTGGCAATATAGTAATAAAAAAGTAATAATTACTGAAATTATCATATCTAATAGCAGTTTAAATTTAGTGATTAAAATACTTTTTATAAGTGTAATAATGCCTTCTTAATATTGCACGCGCGGGTGTGTAATTTATTTTTAAGCTACTGGTTCATTAGTATAATTTTTATTTTCAATTTAAATCGCATATTTTTAATTGATATTGCAATTTTTTCTTGAAGCAGTCATTCTTGAATCGTGTATTGAATTTTATTTGTGTCTACTGTGCCAGCGCGTATGTTTCATTAAAATTATCTGGGTTAGTTTAGTTGATCTATAGTCCAGACCTCTTATATTTCATCATTTAATGATAGAGTTTATTATCTGAGGAAGTAATTAAATATGTATTCTGTAGACTATATATAAAAAGTAGGTTAATTATAAAGTCATCATAAAAAATTATATTTAATTAATAAGAAACGATTTTTAAATGGCTGAATTTTTCAATTAATTAAATACTGTTGCTTAATTTTCAGGATATCCTTTTAAACAGTAATTTCGGATTATGACCGCATTACTTATGGGATTTTTTAAAATTAATTTAACCAAATTTTTTTTATATTTCTAATAATTTATTTACTTATTTTTTATTAGTTATATGATTTTACAGTTAGTCTTTGATTTCAATGTCCTTAAAAGACAAACGACGTGTGTTTTGTACCAGATAAGTCAACCCTTTGATCATTAAATGTTAGTGGCTGTGACTGTAACATGATGTCCTCCACTGCCTCCATGATAAAGATAAAACGCTGCAGCGGTTTTTTTTATGTCTCATTCTATTTTCATTTTATATATATAAAATGAAAATATGTATATATATATATAATATGAAATATTAACTTAAGGTAATTATAAGTTTATTTTTCTTTTGATTGGATAGAATTAAATATAATAAAAGTAAATAAATATAGTAAAAAGTATTGTCTTTATTAATCTCTTGGGTTAACCAATCAACTTTTTTCTTATTTTTTTTTTAACTTCCGGGACCACCATGTGGTATTACTTTAGAGAATGAAATAAATTAAATTCACTAAGTTTCACTTACAATTCTCTAAGCTTCCTCAGGTGACAATTCACATTCATACACACATCATACAGAATTCTCTCGCATACTAAGAAGTTACCTGATCTACCCATCCTAGATAACAATGTTTTGTCCCCACCCTTATATCAGTAGATCCTCTACATCCCCATGACCCATCTTATCTTTAGATAATTATCTCTTTATATAACCTGATTGCTATTTCCTGTGTATTGAAACCTTTGCAATGCACTTTTTTTTCTAAAAAATTACAAACTTTAAAAATTATCTTCCTTAAAACTAATATATATATTAGTTTATGTATATATATATATATATATATATATATATATATATATATATAATATCATATAAATAATTTTATGTTTACTAAGTTGGAAATTCCTATCAAAAATTTTTTTTCAAGGAATGAAATTGTCTATCTGCATCAGTTACGGTTATTAGCATAATTTTTTTTTTGTCTTCAGTCATTTGACTGGTTTGATGCAGCTCTCCAAGATTCCCTATCTAGTGCTAGTCGTTTCATTTCCGTATACCCCCTACATCCTACATCCCTAACAATTTGTATTACATATTCCAGACGTTATCTGTCTGCACAATTTTTTCCTTCTACCTGTCCCTCCAATATTAAAACGATTATTCCAGGATGCCTTAATATGTGGCCTGTAAATCTATCTTTTCTTTTAACTATATTTTTCCAAAGGCTTCTTTCTTCATCAATTTACCGCAACACTCTTCTTCGTTTGTCACTTTAGCCAATCATCTGATTTTTAATATTCTCCTATAGCACCACATTTCAAAAGCTTCTAATCTCTTCTTCTCAGGTACTCCGATCGTCCAAGTTTTACTTCCATATAAAGCTACGCTCTAATCATATACTTTGAAAAATCTTTTCCTGATGTTTAAATCAATTTTTGATGTAAACAAATTATATTTCTGACTGAAGGCTCGTTTCGCCTGTGCTATTCGGCATTTTATATCGCTCCTATTTCGTCCATCTTTAGTAATTCTACTTCCCAAATAACAAAATCCTTCTACCTCCATAATCTTTTCTCTTCCTAATTTTACATTCAGTGGTCCATCTTCATTATTATAATTATTATTTCTTTATTAATTATTATAAAAAGTATTTAACGATAATTAGTAAAAAGTTTTTTAAATGTTTTTGTTTAGTTCGTATTAACGTTGATGTTTATCAGTGTCTATTTCATTTAATAATATATATGTATGTAAATTATTTTAAATTTACTATTACTTGAAAAATAACTAATATGAATTTTTTATAATTGTGAATCATTTTGTTATTATATGTAATTCATTTAATTTAATCTTAAGAAAGATAGAAACTATTTAAAGACTTTTTAAGAACGTTTACAATTTTTAAAGTATAGAATTTAACTGGAATTATCTTTAAAATTAATTTTCATTGTTTAAATAATATATATTTATTTTTTTTCTTTAAAATATTGTAAGATTTTTACAAATATTTTATGAAACAAAGTATATAGAATTCTTTGGATTGGATTTCCTTGTAATACGCGTTGTATAAGAATGAATAAAGAAATTTTGAATATAAAGAATGACTAAGGAAATTTTGGAAGTAACCTAATCTTGTCGATTTGGTATCTCTATTCTCGTTTATGTTAGCAAACTATGCTTATTTTGTATATGAAATTCATATACAAAGTTTTTAATTTGAATAGCAAGTCTTGCTTATTCGATTGCGGTTAATTCTACAATTATTTTTTTATGCACCTTCAGATTCTCAGAATTTCTGTTACAAAAGTATTGTTATTTGTTCCGTTTATTGATTATTTAATTGAAAAAAATCAAAGTTTTATGTACGTCATTTAAAAGAGAATGGAATCGATATAAATTTTTATTTGTTTGTTACGGGAATTTTTGAGAATAAATTTTAAATGAATTTCCTCATATCGGAACTATATTTCTTTTTTCAGCTTTCTTATATTTTTTTTAATCCTGATTGAAATCTAAGCTATTTCTTTACTGATTACATTAAATTTACCAAAAGCCCCGCCCCTTTTGACTAGATTATCACTTTTATTTTTATATCGGATATCAAATTATTCAGGTTAATTCTAAAAAAATCATCGGTAACATTTAAGTTAAATCATATATATTTGTATAATTTAAACTTCCACTTACTAAAAATTTAGAAAGTATAAATCCTAGTACTTTTGGAGCTGTTACTCCATCTTCAGGGATGTTAATTTAAATTCAAATCAATAATCGTTTTTAAATTAACTGATGTTCATAATAGGCAGTCGTCAAGAATAAAATTAATTCGTACGTCAATAAGACAGTAATGTGATGTTTGTAAGATGCTTGCGACTATTATCTTAGTAAATTAAATCTAAACATATATATATATTTTTAAAAATGGTATTAAAATTGTCATTTTTCAGTAACAGTTTTATTTTTAGCCCACCGGGCCGGTCTAGCGGTTACTCGTTTTCGCAAATCAGTTTTTTAAGAACTGATAGTTCTGAGGTTTAAATCCTAGTAAACGTTAGCTGCTATTTTACGGATTTGAATACTAGGCAATGGATACCGGTGTACTTTGGTGGTCGAGATTCAATTAACCAAAGGTCGGGGTCGGTCTGAATCTGTACAAGGCTACACCTCATTTACATGTCATACATATCATCCTCTTCTCACGGAGTCGGAGGGGGAGAGCTTGGTAACTAGTTGAACAGGCTGCAACGTACACTTTGGGTAATAAAAATAAAACATTTTTTTGCCGTTCTTCTCTTTTATGACTGTATGACCCGTATACGTATATATATATATATCAATATCATCGATTATCGATAAAAAAATAGACGTATTTTCAGAAAAGTAGACTTGTCAAAGAAACGCCTGATAGTATTACAACTTGTAACAAAATTATATCTTATACTTTTCATAAATGTTATTTTATTTAATAATGAATTTCGAATTTAATTTATGCTTGGGCATGTTTTTGTTTTGTAAAAAAAAAAGTGATTAATTTAAAAATTAATGCATATTTTCTTTGTATGATTTCGAGATTTTTTTTTACTTTTATCACTTACTTATACGTGCAGCTTTTTCTATACATTTTACATAATTACTATCGTTGCGTTGCAATCTCTAAATTTAATTAGACATTAAATTAACAAGTATTATTAGGTTATTTATTTAACCATTAAGCTAATTTGAACTAGTAATTCTATCTGTACACAGAATACATATAATAGTTTGTGTTATTAGTACTTTTATAGATAGGATCGGTAGGAAATATTAATTAATTATAATTAATATGTCGATTTTCACCAATTAAATTAGCTATATTCACTAAGGTATTAAAATTAATTTGTTTTTATCATAATGTTTAATATACGTTGCCGGTGTTACTTCGATATTTTGCAGCACTTTTTACTCGTATCCCATAAATTCATTTACAAGTGTGTTTATGAACTGTTATTTATAATCTTAATTAGATTATGCTGTTTTTTGTAACTAAAATTTGTCATAACAAAAAGAAGATATATGTATTTTTTTCTTAATCGATGGTACGATTTGAACTCGATCAACTGTTAAGTAAGAGTTTGTATACCGTTTGAATTGTATTATTGAATTAGTCGGATGTCAACCGTAGGGTTTAAAATTATTATAGTACAATTTTTGGAGAATAGTGTACGTATTTAATCCACATTTTAATCTGTTAACGGCTATTTTACAACGAATGATCCAAGCGGGTGTAATTTAATGAGTACGTAACGTATAAATTGATCTATTTATTAATGTTTTGGGGGTTTAGATTACTCCTTATTTTACGTAATTTATTTTTGTAGCGGCAGAACATTTATTTATATAAATTGTTGGTGGTATTTAATATTTAATTAGTTCTACGGGTGTTTGAAAAAGGACGCAACCCTAAGATTAAGAAAGAAAAAGTCACGCTTAGGTAAATTTTATTTCTCCCTACATGCCACTTGGCAACACTGTACTCAAGGTTAGCAGATTGTAACAGTTGATATGTCCTCATTCACTAGTGCTATCACAGTATAAATTCTTCTCTGTCGTATTAACTATGTCGTTTTCCAAGGACGAACGTGTTTTATTATAGAGACTTATTGCGGGTATAAATCTTACGAACGTATGAAAGACGAGTTTCGGATAAAATTTCCCAATCTTCAGTTCCTAATAATGGTTGCGCTAACAGCCACAACTGCCGAATATGGAGTGCTGAAAATCTTTATGCGTTTCACGAACGATCGTTACACGTACGTAAAATTGGTATTTGGTGTGAGATCTCCCGGCGTCGTGTAATAAGGTCTTTATTTTTTTAAACATTTGTGTGGGTTATCGCAACTTAATTGAACAGTTTATTGCCGTGTTAGATTTACACGAAAAAGAATGTCGGTTTCAACAAAATAACGCAACGTGTCATTCTGCTAATGAAACGGAAACTGCTAATATGTACGGGAATTTTTAGGCCATCGTTTGATATCAAAAAGGTTGCGGGCTCCAAGATCCCCAGATATTACAACGGTAGACGTTTTCCTTTGGAGTTATTTAAAAAGTGTTGTTTTTAAAAACAATTCCCTTACAGTTGACGAAATGAAGGTTAACATTGAAAGTGAGATTTCAAATATTACTGAGCAAACATTACGAAAAGTGGCTGCACGTGTTATGAAACGTGTACGAACATGAACCGGGATTACAAGAAATCATTTTGAACGTATGTTGTAAAGTTATTAAATATAATTTGAATATTGTTGTATAAGTACTCGTATAATAACATTAATATTTTTGTAGTAAATTCACGTCATCAGACAAAGGGTTGCCTCCTTTTTGAGACACCTGCTATTAATTGGTTATAATGTATCTACTGTAGCGATTTTAACTAGCGGTATATAAAATAATTTTAATTCTTATAATGACGCTTATTTTATTGTATTTAATTATTCCTAGTGTTAGATTTATCATGTTGCATAAAATTACAAAGCGGCGAAGGTATTCAAACTCTGTTATTTAGAATCTCCCCTAATTGTTCAATACCACAATTGTTGGAAACAAATAATTTCAAAAGTATGAATAAAAGAAATTGAGGCTTAATTAAACATTGATTTACATATACTCTGTTTAAATCCTTATCCTAACATTCCTGTGGGATGCGTATTTCAGAATGAACCGACTATTTTTTTGAATGCAGAATACCCTTATAGTGTAGTAAGTGATTTCAGTAGGCTTATAGTAAAGTGAATTTTTTTTTAAACAAGATTTAGTCGCTGGGATTATTTCGTTATTGTTTTTTTTTCTCTTTAATTGAATATCAGTTGACACTAATCATACTATATTAATGCTTTGAATTTTTTTTATACTATTTATCTATATTGATAACCTACATTATTCTTTTCTTTCAGAACATCTTAGGAATTAGTTACATTTTAACCTCATTTATAAAAAATAATTGAATTTATTATACATACTAAAATTTATCGGCCAAATTTATTTATTTATTTTTTTTTTTATTTAAGTAAAAATAAGTTAGTGTTTAGGTTTGTAAAATTTACATTCCTAAATTTGTCAGTTTTCTTAATTTATGTGACAATACACCGTTTTAGTTATATCTGATATGATAAAAATATACAGACGAGCGACTTATCTTATATCGAGTTCTGTTATCATCCTTTAATATATTAATTTAAGGATAGACGTCCGATTGCAAAATACCATCCATCTCAGTCTAAAAATAAAATACAAAGAAAAAATTTTTATGTATGTATATTTTTTTTTTCTTAGAAGTCATAAGCTTTGGTCTTACTTGTTTATAATTACTAGCCGATCAGAGGTTACTTCGCTCGCCCGACCATCTTGGCAGGGGGCTTCGCCCCCTGGTCCCCGACGCATTCGTTATCCTCATGCTTCTTTGAATATTAAATGTTTTACAGATATTCATTAAGGAAAAAATTAATAATTTTACTTTATTATATTCCTGTTGCCATGGTGACAGAAGTATAATGAAATAAAGGATTAATTTTTTTCTTTAATGAATATCTTTAATTCACACTTCACCACCAAGTGGACTAAGCGACTCGATCTATGGCTTAAAACCCTGGGATAACCCAAATGTATCCTGAAAATTTGAAAGTGATCTGTTGGCTGGTTCTTGTGTAATGGTATTGCAAATAGGCAAACTTTCGCATTTATATATATATATATATATATATATAAGATTTTTAAGTTTTCATTTTTTAAAATAGCTCTAACCCTAATATTTTCCCTTTTTTATCCCGAAAACACAAATATAGTTTTAAATAAATCGTTCGTGCGCTTCATTCAAAATATAATTGTGAGCACGTACAGCTAACAAACAAACCAACGCACTATATTTTTATTGGAGAGATTGAGTTTGTAACATTATTTAGTGTTGCTAAGGCTTTGTTGCAAAGCCAAAATCTTCTATATATGAATATTTTTAGAAAAATGTTTCTTAAAATTTATTCCCCGCCTCTAAAAAATATATATTCTGTTAATTTGTTTTTTGGCTTAAATTCTTTTAATATTTATTATTAAAAATTTTTGTAGTTTTCTTCATCGTTTAAATAGCTATTAAAATTAAAAGGGTTTCGGAATCTGTATTATATTTCAAACCCAAAATTAGAAGCAATATTTTCATTAATTTCAAAAAAATATATTTAAAAATTATACTTTTTCAAGTTATACATAACCGACGTAACCGGAAAAGTCATTTAATACTTTGCCAGCTTTTTTACGTGTATTTTTTACAATTGTAAACACAAAAGAAGTAGATTTGTAAGATTTGAACATTTCTTCGGTTAGAATTATTAAATTAATTATTTTCTACAAGGGATAAAATTATATCGTTGTCTATACATATTAAATCATTCTCGTGTAAATTTTATTTCTATTATATTTTTACATGAATTTTAAATCCGATGACCTGATAAATGTTTTTAATGTTATATGTGAATATTAACAGAATGAGTTTGGATGTAAAATAAATTTTAATAACGATTAAAGTAAGTTTATGATCTCAAAATTTATGTACTATATATATTAAGTGTAATATTATAAGGTTTATATATATATATATATATATATATATATATAATTAATTATAATATAGAATAAAATTGTTATTGTTAGTGAGGTTAAAATTTCATAAAAGTTATTTTTATAACTTTTACTTCTTTTTCAATAATTTGTACTCAAAATTTTATTATATTACAAACATTTAAGTAAAATAAAAATAATTATTGTAGTTATTATTATTATTAGCGATGAAGAACCAGCAATAATAATTTATATATTTTGTCTGTTATTGTGTGGAGAATGGGAAATTAAAAAATAAACTATTACATACCATTCAGAAAAAAGATGCTACTTTGAATAGTGGCATAGGATACAAATAGAAGACATGATTTATTTTAATGTACGTAAACGTGACCGATAAAAGATTATTTGAAGGAAAAAAGTATTCGTGATAA